>NC_143396.1:279652682-279804492 GCF_052110815.1 Crocodylus siamensis | reverse complement strand
AGACAAAAAATGGTGTAGTCGATTAATGTTGGAAAGATGGCAATGCTTTAGTTGGATGGGCAAAGAATTCAAATGCAGAACAGGTAACAACCAAAGGCTGTAGCATAGCAAATGCATTTTGGAAGTCCTAATTGATAACATGGTCTCATGTGTGCACAGGACTTCACAAATGAAAAGATGAAGCCTTGCCTTTGCAAAGTAAAATCCATAGTTGGGCATCATTAGAGGATGCAGCTAGACTGTTCTCAGTGGTGGCAGATGACAGTACAAGATGCAATGGTCTCAAGTTGCAGCAAGAAAAGTTTAGATTAGATATTAGGAAAAACTTTCTCACTAAGAGGATAGTAAAGCACTGGAACAGGTTACCCAAAGGGGTTATAGAATTTCCATCCCTGGAGGTTTTTAAGACCTGGGTAGACAAAGTCTTGGCTGGGATGATCTAGTTGGGGATGGTCCTGCTTTGAGCAGGGGGTTGGACTAGACGTGAGCTCCTGAGGTCCCTTCCAACCCTCATTTTCTATGTCTGTGATCAGGGGAAACGTTGGTTCAATTACATTAATGGGGAAACATTGGTTCAATGGTCATGTACCTCCAAGTTGCAGTAGCATTTGCTGTCTGTTGAGCCCTGAGACGTCTATGCACAAACACTGAGGTAGTAAAGGAAGGAGGCCAAGAGTAGGCAATAGGGCTTCTGTAGGATCATTTGTAGGTCACATACACATGCTTTTAGGCCCTTTGTTCTTGTTTTTCCAAACCTGCTAGCAAGGGAGTGGGAAAGCAGCAGTTTAAGCCTTGTGGTGGTGGTTATTGAAGTAGGAGGCAGAAGAGCTGTGAGCTTGGGGACTAGATTTCTCCAGCTGGTGGACTGTGTGTATGTGGTAGGGTGCACTCTGGCAGGACCAGGCCCCCTTCATTCATCAGCCAATTCCACCCCTGCTCCACGCATGAAGTTGAGTTCCCTGGCTTTATGGTAATGCCTCTCCAAGATAAGAAGCAAAACAAGCAAACAAAAACCCCACCAGTCATTGTCATCTTTGTGTGTGCCAATGGACTTGCCTGGCCTTGTATATTTTCTGTTGTTTTAATTAAGCTCTAAAAATCCAAAGGTGTTGTTACAGGATTCATGCCTTTGGTATTTGCTCTTGGCTTCTCAGCCAATATTCTTTCCCTATTTGTGCTCTTTGGTAAGGACGGGAAGACAAACATCTTGGCGTTACTTGTGGCACTGGCATGTGTCAATAGGGTCCTTACAATCCTCTTCCTGGGGGCCTGATTTGTACTTGGTAGTCTTGTGTGAGTCATTCTGCTGGATTCATACCCACTGTTCATCTGAGTAACGGTAGAAATATTGGTCCTTCAGGACTCAGATACCCTGAAGGGAGTCATGGCAATGGTATCACCTATTCCTCATGGTGCAATCTACTCCCTTACGAAATATGCACTTTAGGTAGGCCAGCAAGCAAGCACTACAGTGCTGTTCTTCAGTTCAAAATACAAACTCCTAAAATGTGCTGTCCCTTCTATCATTTATAATCATCATAGCTCTCCCAGCCCCAGAACTCGAGCTTGAGGTCTTATCTGAATCTATTTAACAGGGCATAAAATTAGACTTAGCTGGACTCAAGTCAACGGCTGCTTCCATTAACCCAAACTGAGATCCTGCCCTGTGGGAGAGCACACATCATAGCATGATATATCCAGTTCTTGAGATGGTGTTTCCAATGAAAGACTTTTAAATTAGGAATAAAAAAACCTGTGGATTGAAACTTACTGAGCAGTACAAAAAACAAAGGTGCTAGATTAAAAGCAAAGAACTAACTTTTTATTTATTTCAGTTTCAGTGCCTCTCTGTGCAGTTAAATATCTTTGCTTGGCCTTGCTATGAGTGGCGAGTAGTTTTTAAACATGGCCTTGCTTCTATCAGTCTTCTTCTTGGGATGTACAGGCAATGCCCAGATGGGTTAGATCAGTGGTTCTCAACCTTTTTAAACTTGAGGCACCCCTCAGAAAATGCCAGTGCTGAATTTTCACTCTTTTTTGACCACAGAAAAACAATAGAGAAATTCTTGTTGTAGAGGACTCAGAAAGACCAAAACTATGGATTTCGATTTTAAATTTTTGGCTTTATCTTGTGAATCATGTTTGCACACCCTTGAAAGGACCTCAAGACAGCCTGGGTGAGAATCACTGAGTTAGATAGTATAGGGCTACCAGCTTTGCTGAAGCGCAGCAGGTATGGCCCATTTTCTAGGCTGGAACTTCCCAAGGTATGTCTGACTGCAGAACGGGGCTCCTCACCTGCAGTGAGACTGTGGCTCCAGCAAAGCTGATGGCTAAGCTCTGATTCACTTCTTAGGGGCCGGGGTTTCACCCCAGGGATCCAACTGGTTTGTCTCGTGGATATCTGTCATATAACCACTTTGGGTTCCATAAAGACCATCAGCGAAAGTCCATTGGGGCTGAATTGAGTGAAAGGGAGGGTATACATTTTTTTCCCAATATGGTTTCTATTAGTGGGAATCTAAGAAAGACTTGGACCAGAATTTGCTGCCATTCTTGCACATGTAAAATGGAATAACACCTTTCATTTTAGAGAACTTGCCCCAGGATTGTGTGTGGGGTAACTCAAAGCAAACTCTGGCTGATTTTATGCTGCCTGAGGTTAACTAGTCAAGCATGTTTTGGTCTTTCAAAAAGAGAGACTTTTTTATTTGATTCTGTTTCTCTTTTAATGTAAAGATTTCAGTGTTATAGACGCTTTAGAGTTACTTGCTTGAATGAGTGTTAAATGAACTGATCTCTTGTGAATGAGATCATAAAAAACTATTAATATTTGTTACGCTTTTTTCTATTTATTCCTTGGTTCTTTAACTGCAGTATCATGACATTATTATGCAGAACGTGCTGCACAAAAAATGGTGCTATAGTTTTGTCCATGGGGCACATTCAGGGGGGTGAACCACCACCTGCCCCAGGGCCCCAGCTGCTGCACCTGCTTCTGCCCCACTCCCTCCCTCACTGTGGGGGCCTCAGTCTTCCCCCACCATACCCCTTCCCTCTCCCCCATGCTCCTTCTCTTTCAGAGACTTGCCTGCTGGGAGGTGTGTGTGTGGGGGGGGGGGGGGGTAAGGGGTGTGTATGGTAAGGGGTGTGTGTGGGGTGGGGGGAGGTATACACTTTGCCTCCCCAAATAAAATTTTCTCCCTTTGCCTATGCCACTGATGCCCACTAAAGTTTCAAAGGATTATTAAAGAAGAATGTGAATTCCTTTTATTTTTTTTTAACGTATGCCCTCTTCATATTCTCTGCTTTCTAGTACATTTAGCCTGTTTGGGATTTTGGGATATTTTGTTTAATTTTTAATAGTTGCTTTATTAGTGAGGGATCTATATTGTGGTGTGTATCATGTTTTGGGCCTTGTATTTGTTTTCTCTATAGCAAAAAAGAAATGCAAAATTCTAGAGCACTTGGTTCAGAGAAACCTTTTATCAGACCAGCTAAGAAATTGCAAAAAAATGGTCTTTTTCTGCAAGCTTTCAGGTACACACACCCTTCCTCAGGCTTAGGGTAAAAGATGGTAAAAAGTCCCTATAGTCAGAAAATAAACTTTGCTTTTGCACAAAGGAGGCTGAGGATGGAAGTCTGTCCCTCTGGGTCCAAGAAAGTGTCTTTTTTTGTGAGTTGTTCTTTGATGTGCAGATAAGGCAGCATTCCTTCCCCGGTGGTGTCAGGTGGCAGAAAGGCAGGGACGTGTAAAAATCTTTCTTGTTGTTCAGCAATGAAGTTTAATCCAAAAATTGGCGAAAATTCGGTATCTTCCATGTTTCAGAGATGTATTTGGTAGCCTTGTTGGTCTGAGACAAAAAAGAAGTGCAAAACTCTAGAACCCTTGGTTCAGAGAGGATGCCATTTATTAGACCAACTAAGAAATTGCAAAATCATTTCTCTTTTTCTGCTAGCTTTCAGGCACACATGCCCTTCCTCAGGCTCAGGGAAAATTAAAGATGGTAACAAGTCCCCATAGGTAGAGGAAGCTGAAGATGGAGGAGTGTGCGCGCCTGAAAACTTGCAGAAAAAGATAATTTGTTTGTGATTTCTTAGTTGGCCGAATAAAAGGTTTCATCTCGGCACCAAGAGTTCTAGAGTTTTGCATTTCTTTTCTGTCTCAGACCAACGCAGCTACCAAAAACACCCCTCCACAGCAAAACATTTTCCACCTGTCTTTTGCTGAAATATATGTGATAATGATTCTTCCCCTTAGGCATCTACCTTTCACCGACAGTGACAGGTTTTATAATATTAATTGTCTATTCTTCAGTCCCAAATTGTAAATCTTTTTGCTAGCCTGGCTCTGGTTTTTCAGAACTTCCATAATCTCTTTTAATGTAATCATGAGAAAACAAACATGTAAAAATTCAATAAATAAAAAATGGAGTTGTATAAATAAACAGTGAAAGGCTTAGAACAACCATTGTGTGAGATGGTAACATGAAGGGGTTGTATCATCCGTGAAATGGTGCCCTAAAGTAAGGCCTTAAGAACGCATGGGTACAACATTATAGTTCCTTTAATAGCATTAATAATATCCAGTTCTTAGATAGCATTTTCTATCAGTAGATTTCAAAGCTTCTCAAAAAGGAGATCAGTATGATTATTCCCATTTGACAGATGGGAAAATAAAGGTACATGGGTGCAGTGACTTGGATAATGTTACCCAGCAGGTTAGCACCAGGCGTGGGAATAGTGCTAACTGTTCTAAGCGTCAGTCCCGTGTTGTATCCAGTACATTACATTACCTCTCCTTTGGATCAACTCCACTTGCGGCTTAAGGATTAGGTCTATATAACATCCCATCTCAGGCATGTGGGAATCTAATACAAAAACAAATAACCTTTACATACTCCATGTTAAATAGTTTGCCTGTGCCTGAAACACAAGAATTCCATTTTTTGGGAGGAAATGCACCGTAAAGCATTTTCCAGTTCATCTCCAATCGCTTAGGTGTACTCGTTGCTCCCAGAAAAGAAACTTGGCTTGACAGTGACTTTGTGTGCGTAGTGGCTGGGGGCTGCGTTTGGCTGCGTGCGTTCCAAAACAGGCGGGTTCTGTTCAGACAGGTGGGCAAAACGTGATCTGACAATGGGTGATTTCTTGGTACAGGATTTGTTTGTAATTGAAAGCTATTTCTAGGAAGCAGCTCATTTTTCACGTGCCAACTGCATATTTGGAGGCATTCCTTACTCAGTGTGGAAAAAAAAAATGGTTTCATGAGGTATCTGAAGTCAACTCAGCAGGGAGTTTATTTTTCGTTATGTCCGAATTACAAACAAAGTTCCTGATGATGTTTGCTACTTGAAGTTGTTTAGAAAACACTCCAAGAGCTAATTATAGCCTGGCTAGGCTGCACACATATGGAGATTGGATTTCAGGCAAGAACTTAGGGTCTCCAGCAGAAGCTAAGCCCCCTGGTGACGAGGTTGTAATGCACTGTCAAGGGAACACTAAAGGGTTAAATTGCTCGCTCTGATAGTACAGAGAGGAAAGGCATTTGCTTTTACTTATAATGAGGAGGCAGGAGAACTTGGGGAAAATAACGTCTGTTTGGCTACTGGTGAACTAGATTCTCAACTGATCAATGCAGAAGTTCGTGGAGCTGTACCACCTGCCCCCAAGCTCCCACCCAATGAGCTGATTCACAGCATCTGAGGAGGTTATTTAGCTTAAATGTTGCCATTTCACTGGTACACATTCAGATACGTCCCTCTGCTCCATATGTGATGTGCTTCATCTTGAAATAAACCAAAAACTCATTAGGACACCTAAATGGCAAGGGGTGGGTACAAGGGCAGTGCAAAACAGCACCGTTTCACTTTGACTTCTGTTCGAACGTTTCAATGGAACAGTGTTTTGTTTCGAGTTTCATTTCATTTCGAAAGTACTACTCCGTTTCGTTTTGCCGATACAGCTTCACTGTTTTGATGCTGTTTCTTTTTTTGCCTACACCCCCAGAGGAGTCCGGCAGAGCCTCCTGGGGGTGCAGGAGGGAGGCTGCCACTGCCGCTGGGAGCTGGGCCCGGTGGAGGGAGGCAGAGCGCAGCCCCGGCACTGGGCTCCGTTGCACGGGGCTGGGAGCCACTAGGCACTGAGCTCAGTGGAGGAAGGTGGCGCACAGCCCTGGTGCTGTGCACCACCTCCCTCCACCGGGCAGCAAGTCAGTACGTGCTGAGCCTGGTGGAGGGAGGCGGAGCGCAGCTGTGGTACTGTGCACTGCCTTCCTCCACGGGGCAGCAAGCCACTAGGTGCTGAGCCCGGTGGAGGGGGGTGGCATGCAGTGCTAGCGGTGTGGGCTGTCTCCCTCCACTGCAGCTTGCTGTCTAGTGGAGGCAGGTGGTGCACACTGCCAGCTCTGCGTACCACCTCCCTCCACCGGGCTTGCTGCCTGGTGGAGGGAGGCCGTGCGCACTGCTGGCGCTGCATGCCACCTCCCTCCACTGGGCTCAGCGCATACTGGCTTGCTGCCTAGTGGAGGGAGGCAGCATGCAGCACCAGGGCTGCGCTTCTTGGGGCTGGTGGAGCTGATGGGAGCGCAGCCCAGTGTCGGGAGGTGGGCAGAGCCAGCGCTGCACTCCCCACCCAGCTGAGCCACGTGGGGCTGTGAAGCCACTGGGAGTGCAGCCCTGGCTCTCCCCTGCCTCCCACCACCTGGCTACCGCTTCAAAACTCAAAATGTTTCAAAACTTTTGAAACATTTCGACTGGCCTCATTTTGTTTTGAAACTGTTTCAAAGCCTTTCATTTCATTTCAATTTTGCTGTTTTGAGCTGGAAATGAGTCAAAACAGCATTGAAATTAAACAGCTGGCGAGATTTCACACAGCCCTAGTGGGTATCTTATGATGAGGAAGTATATATATGGATAGGTATAATAACAATGTTATAATCCTCACACAGACCGAAGCAGGTTATACTGTTTTATTGCATCACCAATAATGTCTTCACGTATGCCCATGTCTAACCACAGATTTGTCATCTCCTGCTCTGAGGCATCCTTTTACAGTGCACTTCCCAGGGAGCACTGTTGTAACCCATCTGGTGGTTACAGGGTTGAAAGGAATTGTCTTTGTCCCACTCCATAGTTGGTTTATCTACAATTAATGTATAAAAAGCAGCTTACCGGGAGCCAATAGGAGAGAATCCTGCAGGAACCCGTGAAGGGGACTGATCTGTAACTGAGGTCTTTAGGGATGGATATATCAAGTGCACTGGTTCTGTCTTGGAGTCTTTCAGTGTGGGGCTCTCCAGGAATGATCAGTTTTGGGGATCTCAAAATGGCAGAGCTGTGGCTAGGACAATGCCTTGAGGACTGCTGCATGGAAGAGATCTTGTCTGTGTGGATTTACCTTCTTCTCAGTCAGAAGGCTCCCCCAAATCTGGCCATGTGTAAGGAGGGAGAGAAGAAGTAAGGGGTGAATGGGTGAATTGTCTGGAATGTAGGGAAGGCAGGGTAAGGAAGGTGAATTTTATCCCATCTGCTATGCATCAGTAAGAGAGGTGGAAAGCTAATGCAGCTAGTGGTAGGGAACTGGCTTAGAGTGATGCTGTGTCAGCTTGCCAGTCCCTACCTGCCTGGCTCCAATGGAGATCAGCAGGGCTTTTAATGACCACGTTCAAAATGTATCCTGTGCTGCTGAAGTAGCCATCATGAGTGCACCGATGGGAAATAAAGAGACATATCTTCAAAGAGAAGTGTGTGTGAATGTGTGTACACGTGTGATGTGTGCCACAGCAGGTGATGGCAGAAGATGTTGCAGAAGACCAGAAGGTAGAAATCACTGTTTAAGTTTTCGCTGTTTAAGTTTTTGACCCTAGCGTTCATGGTGCCTGATTACCATAGTTGGGGCTTTCTAAATGGTGCACAAAGGAGATGTTCTCTGTGCATTGCTGTTGTCTCTGTCTTCTACAGAAGAAGCAGGCCATACTGTACTCAGTCCTGACCCCATAAGGGATCAGCAGGTGTCTAGGGGAAGGCACATTGCATCCTTTCCACAAGCATTAGAGCTCCCTCTGTGCTACACAGAACTCCATCTGCCTTCTTTACATTTTCAAACTGCTTTGCCTCATTGATGATAGGAGAGATTAAGCGCACAAGAATCCACTTTGCCTTAGATGAGGTTTTTCTCTATGCCCTCTAACTTAAGTATGACTGCAGCTGCCTGCTTCCTTCAGGCTCATTTACTTCCAGCTGGTTTCATCAGTTCGGTGTCTGAAGTCACTGCTGCTCTCGCAATTCCAAACTCCACTTCATGCAACTTGGGAGATATGCCCAAGTCACCCTGTTTGCAACTGGAATTGGATCCCAGTCTGAACCTTCACCAAATGTAGGGTTAACTGATCTGGCATGTTTCTAAAAGTGAAAGGAGCTGAAGTGCTCACTGGAAAAGCCTGCTTTTATTTAAAGCTTATGGTAATCACATGAACAGAACATGGTTTCAAGGCAAATATTTCACGGTATCCATAAATTGTGTGCTGTTGATGGTTTCTAGAAGGCATTGAAAAAAAACCCAACTGTGTGGCATATTTATTTTTAATGCAGACCCAATTAAGACCTTAGCCCATTAAAACATTTAAAAATAATAAGTGATGAAAATTAAGTTCCAGATCTGTTGAGATACTGATAACATTCATGCCTGCATTTTTAGTCCTTTTGAGGTGATCATTGCAAAAGACTTGATAAATGAGGCAGGGCCATACAAGTGTAACAATGTCACCCTTGAGAGAAATGAAGCTCTTTTTTATTATTAAAAAAAAATTTCTATGAGTTATATATAGATAGATGCAGATAACTATATTTACTATATTTACTTGAATACAAGATGGGAAAAGCCCCTCATCTTACATTCACATACACCTTTCTTTCCCATTTCCTATTATACCTGTTTCTTCACCAGCCTTAAATATCTTGCAAACATCATCAAATGGGGCCCCAAACAGCTCACCTAGAATCCCTCTGGTTACCTCCTTTCTCAGCCTGTCACATAGGATTAGTGTGGCCCTGCCCACCATGAGGTGAAGCTGGACCAAGTTACGCTACACCTTACCTACATATAAATTTTTGGAAGATCACAGGACTTGCAACAAGAACACCCATTTCCAGTCATGAGTGGTGGGCTAATTAGTACACAGATCCTTTGTCGGGAGTATCTGGAGTGTGGGTACAAATGTGCTGCTTATGTGTGTGTTTGTAGTTAAACTTGCAGTAGTTTCAAAAAAAGGTAAAATGCATCATTTCTAGATTAACTAAATTCATGGATACATGTACTAATTTGCCTATTCAACTCACTACAAGCATGTTTACTTCAAGGTCAGTGTTTAAGGAAGAATCGGGAATTTTATAAGGAACAAATGGCCATGAACTGTCCAGTTCCCACTGATTTTCAGTGGGAGTTGGGTGTCTAACAGCTGTCTCGGTCTTTGTAAATCTCCCCCTCGGTGAAATTACACTCTTCCACTCTCCTGCCAAAAAATAGTAGTCATGTTCTGTAGCGAAGAATATACAAATATTCTCATCCCTTTTGAGACGTTTAAAGAAACACAGGTGCAGAAGTTTGGCATCAAGCAGCATCCCTAAAGCAGTTTCTAGCACATAAATCTTGTTCCTGGTTCATCAAACTGTGTTTGAATGAGCCAGAGTGCCCCTGTGAATGCTCATGAGCTCGTGCTGCTTCTTTTCCATTTTCATAACACTCTTCTTGATTTGCAAGTGGACTTTCTGCTTTTATTTTTAATGGGAATTTCTAGTTGGTGAAAATTCATGGACTCGTAGGGCTGGAAGGGACTTCAAGGATCATCTGGTCCAACCTTCTACACAGATGGGTTCTGGGTTGACAGTACTGGAAACTGGGGACAGAGAGCAGGCAGAATATGATATGCTTCTTGGAGACCTCCCTGCTTTCAGACCTCCTCCCTGCTGCAACTCTTAACTGAACCTGTAGCCAGGGGACTTAACCAGGGGTTGTAGCTCCAATGTGGTTCAAGCTCCATGGTCAGGAGCAGCAATGCTGCTTCTCCGTGCTACATCCCTAGCCAGGTCCATGGCTGTCCTCCTGTTACTGAATCCCACTGCCGTACTTATCCAAGGTGATTGGTGTGTCCCAGTGACCAGTTTGCCTTGTCCTCCTTCCTCCTGACTCTGTGATAGGGCATCCCAGAGTATATTGCTGTCTACATGTTGCTGATGCTGAGCTCTGGCCTTGAGCACTTTTTCATCTCACAGAGAAACTCTGCTGTAGATGCCCATGTTCTTCCAGAATGCCTTGATAGGCATATAGTTAGCACAGTAGGGGCAAGTCCCAGCTACAATGGCAGACAGTGCTTTATGGACACAAAGTAAACCATAGAATTACTAACACGTTAAGATGACCATACCTTCAGCCAGTTACAAAGCCAGCATTAATAATGGTAGCAGGGATCAGGCTTTTGAGGTTCATTTAGTCTCCAGGGTTAGTGACACCCTTATTTTTTGGTTTAATAAGTCCTTCTCAGCTGTCATTCCTCAGCTCTGGACCTCCCTCTCTCTTGAGGGTCACCAGAGCCTGAGCCTGGACATCGTTGGAAACCACTGCAAGACCTTGGGGCAGGTGTTTAGCAACCGAAGCTAGGTCAAGGCACTGTTTAATGGATCTCTGCTTTATTTTGTTTTCATTTGTTATTTTGTTGTATTTCTGCTAGTTGCCCCTGTAAATTGTTCTGTTTCTCCTGTAGTAAGCTGCCTACAGCCTTTTTTGGGAAACATGGCATATAAACTTCATAAATACTTAAATTAGCTTCTTGCTGTGCAAAGAGATTCTCCCTGAAAGTGATGTTAAAAATGTGAATTTTCACTATTGCATCAAATCAATTATTTCTTTCTTGCCTTTCAAAATCAAATGAAGTGTAGTTTGTAACAGAAAACTCATTCCTTTAAAGAAACGGGATACATTAAATGTATGTTCCTGAACTAAAGTCTTCTAGCAAGCATCCCACTCACACTGAATTGCAGGGAGTGGAGGCTGGTTTTGAAACCGCAGATTTAAACTTGTCCAGTGTTTGTGGGTCTGGGTTTCATAATCTGTGTTTACCCCTTTACTGAGTTTCCCCATTAGCACATACTGTGCTATGCTCTCGTCTGTTCAATTTCTGGTCTAGTACAGATTTTTTGTGTAAGATATTGAAGCCACACCCAGCATATGCTGCTCCCAGACATTAATGGATTTGTGCTAAGTAAACACCCAAAGATACATCTGCATGTGACTATATTGGCAGAAAAAGGAGACATTATATGATTGGATATCTGATAAAGCACTGACAAATAAATCCTGGATTGCAAACTTTGGCAACTTCGCTTCATTGAAGAAAATCTGCTTCTATGCAAAGTATAAGGCTTCTCTTTAGTGTGGAATTCATCTCCAAAGCACTGGAAAACAACTGATTTGAAGAATGGACATTTGGCAATATTTCAATGCATGTAACTGTGATTACTATCCTCTAAACCTAGTTGAGCACCAAGTTTGGCTATTATTGTTCTCTGGTATGTATGCTCAGTCACTGATGTCCAGTAGGTATGCCTGGTCTGCCTTACCTTCTCTTAAGTGCTTTTGTCTCCCAATTAAAGCTAAAATTCTAATAGTTTGACTACAAGCATTTATGCAGACCTGTTTTCGTGTGCTAATGTTTAGTAAGGCAGGACAGGCTTGTGGAAAAGCTCCAGCTTGGGCCCTGACAATCTGCATTAAATTCTGTTCTCTGCCACAGACTTTGCGTGTGACCTTGGCATGTCACTTCATCTATGGATCTGCTTGCCATCATTCCAAAGGTAATAATAATAATAATAATTTTACCCTCTGTCTTGCCTGCTTACATGGATCATATAGGCAAGGCATGCTGTGAATTATGCATTTCTGTGCAGTGCCTGGAATAATGGGATCTGAGTCTTGCTGGGCTTTTAGGCGCTACTAAGATATGCTTTATGCTATTGTTAATCAAAAATATCCTTACAAAGAATCTCTCTCCTCCTTTCAGCACCTGATGCTATAACGTGGCATGGCACCCGCATGTTATATGTACACAAACACTCCTCAGCTTGCTCATGTGTAGCATGTACCACCAGAAGCATTCAAATGGTGCAAATTACAGTGAAAGCTGCACACCAAATGAGTGTGGGTTCAGAACTGTAGCTTAGGAAATGTAGCTGTTGTTGGGGAAAGAACCCTTTCTAGCACATGCAGGATGGATTTAATGGTTCAAACAGGAGAATGTTGCTAAAGACAAGGACTGTGACATTGCATCCTGGTTACTAGCTTCAGTGCTGTCCTCTGCAGTACAGGGGAATGAACTGTGGCTGGTGCCTTATTTAGAAATGTAGAAATGTACACCATTCCTTCACACTCATTGGCAGTCCTGCCAGTCCTATAATAGTACTGTGCAAGACCCATATCATCTTACTATCATATTATGTTTGTGATCTATTGTTTTAGTATTTCTTCCTCTACTGACCCTTTGGTTGTCACCTTAAAGGGACTTCAGCTAGAAGAATGATGTCGGCAGAAAACATTTAACAGGTGTGTGTGTGTGTGTGTGTGTGTGTGTGCGCGTGTGTGTGTACGTGTGCATGTAGTGCCCCAGTCTGAGGGTTAATAACCAGTCCCGCAAAGTAACAAGCAATTCCTGAGAGGTGCTAAGTGCTAGCAACATTCGTTGACTCCAGTGTGTGCTGAATCCCTTCCGCACCTTATAGGAGTGTAACACGGTAGTCTGGCCCTTTAAGAGGAGCGTGGCTATGGGCAGTTAGGTAATGAGGGAGTATCCTGCTAATAGTTTAAAACCCAAAGGAGAGAGCAGAGACTGGCAAAGTGGATTAAGGAGCAGTTCGCAGGCAGGAGGCGTGAACTGGAGCACAAATAAGTTTGCTACTGGCCATGCTACTGCCCAGAAAAATGGCTAAAGTCTTTTGTTTGCTCGTTTGTTGGGTGCAAGGAGTGTGGTTTTCCTATTTAAAGGACTGGATGAGTTGTTCCTTATGGAAGCAAAGCCAGCAGGCATGGCAGCAGACTCACCAGCCTGCTTACAAGGAGGCACTCAGTGACTTGCAGATTCAACAGTGGTTTTCAGTCTGTGGTCCATGAACCCCTGGGGGTCCACAGACTATGGCTAAGGGGTCTGTGAAAGATGACTATGATCAATCAAAAGTACGTGAATACCCACACCTAGAATTCAAAGCGGTCTGCACCTCCATCTGAATTTTATTTAGGGGTCTGCAAATGAAAGAAGGTTGAAAACCACTGATCTACAATACAGTTAACACAAACAGTGCCAGTAAGACTAACATCACATGCCTTGGTACCAACAACTGTATAGATCAGTTGTGCATGACCTTTCTACCCTGCAAGTCAGATAAGCAGTGCCAGATCCATCTATGGGCTGCATCCAGCTGGTGGGCTTGATCAGGTAGGCAGAGCCAGTGCAGGGCAAGTGCTGACTCAGCTTGCCCCAGTTGGTTCGCACAGGGTAGGGGCCGGAGAGCAGTAAGCAGCCATGCCCTGATCCAGATGTGTAAGGGGGGAGGGGCAGAGAGGTCCCAATCCTGATGTATGCAGGGACAGTGGGACAGGGAGCAACCTGGCCCAATACAGATGTGCAGTGGGTAGGCCCAGCCTTTATCCTGCTGCGCAGCAATGGCTCAATAAGGCTGGATCCGGCTGTGCAGATCTCCTACCCTCCTTTGCTGCCAAACTTTCCAACCCGTGAGGATCCCTGTTGGCTGGATGCCGTGGCTTTGCAGGCCAGATTTGGCCTGTGGGCTGGAGCTTGGAGCACCCCTGATGTAGATCGTTCATGTGTCACTCAAGAAAGACGCTATGGCAGGCTGCTCGGTCACATGGTCTTACCTGAGTCTAAATGCTGCTCCAAGTAAGTTTATGACATGCATAAACTGAAGAAGATGGTCTCAGCCAGAGGGTTTTGAAGCGAAAGGAAGTGAGATTGGTGTTAGGGAGGGTGGAACAGAGGAGGCTGTAGTACCCCATTGGGATATGATGAGGGCCTGGCAAATGTGTTAGCAATGCGAGCTGCATCTTAGCTACAAGTTACTGAAGCAGCAGTACGAGATGTTCATGGCTTGAATGGAAAGGGCTAGAAAAGGGCAGAGTCAAAGCTGATATTCAGATCACAGGCCTAAGGGACGGGAAAGGTGGTGGTTTTGTCAAAGGTGGCAGACAACAGAGGGTGTAGAACAGATTGGAAGGGAAAATGGCAAACTCATGCCTTCCTTTGGTCGTAATCAAGCTTATGTTGATGGAGACTTCAGGCATGGATTTACAAGAATGGCTGGGGTAATGAGAAATTGCTCTCAAATCATCAGTAACTGTATTTCCACTAACCCTGCCAGAGGCATAATATGGATTGAATTGACAATATTTGGCTCCATCTCTACTAAGGAAACAAAGTTTGCATAATTTACTTTCTAAAAGCTCTTCATATAAAACTCTTATCTTTGCCTGTCTCAAGAAATGCAAATAAAAGAGTTATGAGAAAGGCCTCCCATGCCATCTGTTTTCACAGAACATTTACTTTATTGAACAGCCAGAGAGGTCTCTAGTGTATTAACGGTAAAGAAATTCACTATGAAAATACTCAAATGAATAAACTACATACTCTATGTGTAAAGAGAGTTAATCACTTGTTCTGTAATGGCCTCGTGTGAAATCATATTGAAAAACCCCACAATGGATAATCTGTTTGTTTAAGCACGTGAAATTGCATTATTGCAGGTTTAACCATTCAAAACGCATGCATGTATGTGATACATTTGAGGAATGTGTTGTCTGTAGATTAAAGAGTCACAGAAGTGGTGTGGAAAAAGAATGTCTGCTGATAACATTGACACAAGCAAAGCTGTGAGTGCTTAACTGCTTATCTTTGCTTAAGTGTCCTCTTAGAAACACACATAGCAATATATGATTGTTAATTTACAGAACTGGGATATGAATACAATTTGCCTTCAGCTCTTTCCAGCTTTTAGTTACTGTACATATTGGACAAGGGTCTATTCTTAGCTATTTCTGTTGATTTAAAGTGCTTTGCATGGGTTTAATGGAGGCCAAATCTTGTCCTCTGGTGGGTAGTTGTTGCCAGCATGCTTTAATAGATTTTATTGTAGATCAGTATGTTTAATGTTTTATCTTGGTCAGGTTATTTAATTCGACCATTACACCATGATTTTATAATGTACCTTGGTTGGTATTTTGTGGTTAATAAATGGTTAAATGTGTGCTTAAATTGATCATGGATGACTAGATAACAGATGATGGAAACATCTTGTTTAATAAGATAATGCATGTCATTCCTACAGGTAGATCAAGTTTTTAGAAGAAAACTCTATCTCTAAACCACATATGCAATCTGTACTGCATTTACATATTCTGCATGCTTTGCACATGAAGAACTCTCATAGATAGCACCATGATTTTCATGAAGTGAAGTCATTTGGCCAAGGACACAGTGAGGCCTGTGGGAAAACCAGGAAAAGGGCACAGGTCTGCTTACTCCTAGACCTGTGCTTGGCTTTCTCTTAGAAAATACTCCCCATGCTTCACAAATAAAGCTGTATTAAGGCAATAGCTACCTAGTCCTCATTTAGATGGAGCAGCCAGGAGCCATGGTACTAGTATTTGAATAAAAGATGGTTATAAAATCATAGTAAATGATCAATAGCTTTATTGTATTTTTTCTGGCAGATGAAACTTGACCAGATCTATTAGTGTCACAGGAGACACCAGTAGAAGAAATTATTCCATGAGTCTCTGTCCGCACCACTTCTGACACAAAGAAAGACGAGACAAGCTCGCTCCTGGTCAAGCTCTGAAAACTACACAAACCATTCTCACCCACTCTACGGCCCTGACAAACCCAAAGATCTTTTCAACCAGAAACCGCCTACAGTTGTTTCCCTGGTTGTTGTCGGAGATCTTGACTCAACCCCAAGGACCATTCATTCACAGGACAATGGATATCATCCAGACCATGAACCTTAGTAACTCCAATATCAGGCTTATTTAGCTCAGCTAGGAATCAAAAGTGCAGTGAGTTGACCTGAACACCACTGCAGTTCCAATTCAAGCCGATTTTTGGATCCAGAAACTCACATGAGTCAAGTCTTTGAACGGGGGCAGGAAACGCGCTGTCGAACATCAGGTGGAGCCGTTGCAATAACTGCCCCTCCCCTGCCACCACCACATGAGACTGGATGGGGCACTAATGTTTTTGTCAGAGAAGGGCGCTGACAGCGGAGCGTGCCGTGAAGGAGGCTGGCAATGACTCTGTATGCATACCTTGTGTGCTGCTTAAACTTGCTCACCAGTGACTACCTGCACAATTACTGGAATTCTGACATCAAGTGAGGGGTGGCACAACTCCCGGTGCGTACACGGATAGATTACTGAAACAGTGCTCATCCCTATGAGCCAACGGCTCCAGGCCATGTATTGTCTTCCCCGCGTTTCCAGCTCATTTAAAGAGAAGGTGTTTATTCACTGTTTTCCGTTTATCTCATGTCTCTGTACCTTGGTTCTCTCGATGTTCCTAGCATGCAGAATGTGAATATTGATAATACAATCCTTTAGGATCTCCTGTTAAGGCTCTTTCCCCTCCACACATATCATGGCCAATATTTTCAAAGTGAGTCATGACTCTGGAGGCACCGGTTTTGGAGCACCCAACTTGGCCTGTTGTCACACATCTCCTTTTGCTGGACACTCATTGTGCTGCTGGCCTTCAACCTCACACCTTGGGATAATTGTACTCTTAGGGCTCCCAAGAGCTAATTAGCCTGTGGAACAGGTCTCTGAGGCCTTTCAGGAACACTTCCAGAGCACAGGGACTCTGTTTCCTGTAAAAGGAAATGGGCCCTCATAGTCCAACTGTCCCAAGGTCTAACACCAGTGCTTGGACCCTCACCTCCTCTGTGCACCACTAGTTTCACCACTTCCAGAGTTCCAGCTTGATGGGTGTAGAGTTCCCTTTTACAGGGACACATGACAGTGGAAGTAGATGGACACACAGACACTGCAAGGGCTTCTAGGCACACATTTGTCCAGCGCACAAAATATACAACCTTGTTAAACTGTAAATGGACTTACATATATTTCCCTTACATATATTTCAGTGCCCTTGCTGCTCTAGAGATCTCTGGGCTTAGGTTGGAGTCCTCCAAGGGGTCCAGGTCCTGCCCACCTATACAAATAACTTCTCCAGATCATGAAACCTCTTCCCCACCCCTCCAGCCTCCCATCTCTTGCGCATTCAGTTTCCATCTTTCTCAGCTGGTCATGGAATTAGACTGGACCCGTCTAAGAAAGGCCATCTGCCTCTCTTCTATCCAAAGTTCATGCGTCTCTGAGTCCTCTCAGTCCCCTGAAGTTCTCCCAGTTTCTGTACCCCTGAAGCCCCAGTGTTAAAACCTGGATTTTTCTCTTTGTGATTTCCCACTCTCCAAATGATGGTCCCTTGAGACGAACATTATCAGGTGGGTTTATGTAGGGTTCAGTCATCCCACTCTCTCACAATGCTTACACTTATTTGGCAGCCACCAAGATGTAATGACCTTGTATTTTTCCTGCTGTGGAAGATACATGACAGCCCTGACTCCAGATGGTGAGTTCCACATACAGGGATTCATCAAATAGGTACAGACTGCTGAATCAATTCAGTCTTTGCAGGTTAGTCTAAACTGCACAGATTAAATTGAAACACAAGTGAACAGACATTTATCTTTGATTCAGGAAATGCAGCCACATGCCTGCAGTGGCTCAGGCCAGAAGCTTGTGGGGGGAGGCGGCAGTAGAGCACGGCTCTCAGGCTGTATGTTTATTTCCTCTTCCTCCTGTCCCTGGAAGGTCTCTGGGATTTGCAGTCCAGAATTACAGCAGGAGGACTCTGCAGTGTTGCTCATCACTTCATTTTCTTGCTTTCAGGTGTCTCTGGGATTTGTAGTCCGCAGTTGCAGCCAGCAGTAAGCTTGAGCAAGAGAAGGAGTATTTAACTCCACTTCCTGGCCCCAGACACCAGTTGGGGTTTGCCTGGGGTGGGACAGTCCCCCCCTGCAGACTGTGCTGCATCCCTAGCCAAGCTTGCCCCTTGTCAGCCAGCCCTCACTGCTCCACCTAGGGAGTAGAGGGGTGGGACCAGCTCTGCTCTCTGGAGCAGACAGCAAAGCCCAACCCAGCCCAGGGCTGGAAAGCATGATGGGATGCTGGAGGACTGCAATTTAACTTAAATCAGGAAGGGGTCTGGGACAGATGTTTCATAAACTGGTTTGACCCAAATCAGTTAAGTCTGATAGTACATTCAATCAGGTTTGTCTTAAACCAGTTTCAGCCATTTTGAAACTGGTTTATGTGCACTGAGCTTCTGTTCTGTTACAGGTTTAAACCAGTTTCTGATCACTTAAACCTGTTTATGTGTAACTTCTGTCCCTAGCCCACGAGTTTCATAATGTCTCCTGGAATTCCGAGACTGGCATCTAGACTGATTCCCTAAATTGTCAAATCTAAATTGAATGAGCCTGAGTTTCAACAAATGCTCAGTACCTACCAATTTAAAACCAGGTCCCTGTCTTAGGTGGCACATGGAACCCAGTCATTTTTTCAAAGCTTGGCCTACATGTTATCATCATCATCATTCTTCAATACTCAAAAAAGCAGAGTGTACATGCTTGATCTACAATCACTTTTAAGTAGGGCTGTGTGAAATTTCACCCGGCATTTCATTTTGAAGCTGTTTCAATGCGTTTCAAGCTCAAAACAGCAAAATTGAAATGAAACAAAAGCCTTCAAAACAGCTTCAAAATGAAACAAGGGAACTCAAAACATTTTGGAAGTTTTGAACTGTTTCAAGTTTTGAAGCCAGGCTTACTGGCTTCAGCACCGTTCCCAACCGGCAGTACCCACCTCCTATCATCCGGCAGACATATTGCGGGCTCACCCACATCCCTGGGAGGGCTGCAGGGCTGTGCTGGTGTCTTCCTAGCGGTGCGGTTCCCTGATCTCCCTGCCAGATGACAGACCAGTCCTGGGCGCAGCCCACACCCAGTGATGGAAAGATCGGTGCTACCGCTAGCCCCAGGCAGCAGCACCTGGCTCCTGTCATCCGGCAGGCAGATTAGAAGCACACACCCCCAGGAGGACTCCAGCATAGCCCCCGCAACCATCCCAGCAGTGCCAGTGGGCCCCGATCTGCCTGCCAGCTGGCAGGAACTGAGTGCTGTCGCCTGGGGCCAGCGGCAGCACCGATCTTCCTAGTGCTGATCCCTGCCTCCTTTCATTTGGCAGGCAGATCGGGGGCATGCCTGCACCACCTGATCTGCCTGCTGGCTGACAGAAGTCGGGTGCTGCTGCTTGGGACTGGCAGCAGCAGCGCCTGGGGCCAGCGGCAGCCAGAGCCGTCCCCAAGGGGTGCGAATTGGCCAGACACAAAGCCGCCAGTGGCACAGAGTCACCACAGCCACTCCGCCCAGTTCCGCAGGCCAGTTGCCCCAATTCACCCCCCACCCCCCGGGATGGCCCTGGCTGCCGCTGGCCCCAGGCCGCAGCACCTGGCATCCCAGGGAGGGCTGTGGGGCCTGTGCCAGAGTCCTCCTGGTGGTTTATGCCCCCAATTTGCCTGTCCAGTGACAGGAGACGGGTGCCGCTGCCTGGAGCCAACGGCAGCACCAATATTCCCAGCGCTGGGTGTGGGCTGTGCCCAGCGCCAGTTTGTCATCTAGCAGGCAGATCGGGTGCCTGCACCCCTGGGAGGACTCTGGCACAGGCCCCACAGCCCTCCTGAGGGTGCGGGCAAGCCCCCAATCTGCCTGCCAGATGAGAGGAGCCAGGTGCTGCTGCCTGAGACCAGCAGCAGCACCGATCTTCCCCGCGCCAGTCCCAGGCAGCAGCACCTGGCTTCTCTCATCTGGCAGGCAGATTGGGGGCTTGCACCCCTCTGGAGGACTCTGGCACAGCCCCTGCAGCTGTCCCAGGGGTGCAGGCGAGCCCCCAATCTGCCTTTTTGCTGCATTTTATGTTTCCTCATAATAGCCTATGGTCGAAACATCGAAACAGCAAAACTGTTTCGACAAAGCCAAACCGAACAGTGCTTTCGAAATTAAACAAAACTCTAAACGAAACACTGTTGTGTTGAATCATTGAAACAGAAGTTGAAACAGAGCGGTGCTGTTCTGCACAGCCCTATTTTTAAGCATTGTGTCTGCACTGCAGGTACTTCAATATGGCTAGTATTTCAATACCTGTTTACATCCCTTTAGAGAGATAATTTGAACTTGAGATATATTTATGTGATAGGGCATACAGGGCTTCCACTATATGAAACTGTGAGGTTGTTTTTCTATTTGCTGCTGCTTCATTTCTTGTTGTATGTTGAGTTGTGCTTAGTAAGCGTCAGTATTTGTACCTCTTAACTCTTGTTGGCTGAACATTGTATTCTCTGGACATGAAGTTACATAGTAATTTCATAAATCACCTAAAGGACAAGATAAACTTTTCAGAACATAAAGAATGCTTTTCACACTATTCCTTTTTGGATGAAGATCTTTATTGGCTTAGTGGTTTGGGAACAACAGCTCTTTTCTGTAGAAAAAACAGCCACACGGTAAACATTATAATGGGGATAAAAGACTATGTGTACATGGGTAAGTAATTATTATATGTCATTACTCTGAGTTTCTCATAGTAAAAGGTGACTGTAATTCAGTGGAGGTGGTTGGATCAAGCACGGTGAGTGTAGAGATGACTATGCTGACCTAATGTGTGACAAGCACCCTTGGTTACAAAATCCTTAGTGTCATTCAATGTGTGAATTGGTCCGATGCTGATGATGCCCAGTTTTCCTGCCCAATGGACTACTGTTGCTCTTCAGAAAGGTTTATGCTTCCCTCATTGTGGCACTTCATTGCTGCCTACTTATAGCTAGGGATCCTGATTTTTCGCTGATAAAAAATATTCCAAAATTCTCTGATTTATCCCCCCCATCCACATTTCTCTGTGGTTAAAATGTCAGCGGTGTTTCATTTTAATCACAGAAAAATGTGGAGTTGGGTTTTGTTTTTTTAAATCAGAGAATTTTGGATTTTTTTATTAGAGAAAACCAGGATTGCTGCTTATAGCTATGAGCTCAACAGTATTAACCAATCCAACATGCCCTGAAGCCCCAGTACTTGCTTTCCACGCCCTAATTCACCAGAGAAGTTTTTTGTGCATTCACGTGTCATTCACCCATGCTATGCATCTTGCCCATCGTAACCAGCCCTTCTTAAATCATGTCTTGACTGACCTGCAGTTTGCATGCTGCAGGGCTCTGGCATTGGTCTGCTTCTCAAACCACCTCACTGGGAGAAGGCTGCAAAGGTGGCTTTGGTGGGACTTCTTCAATTGATGTATCTTAAGTCTTGGGGGAAGGGTCAATCAGGATGTCTTCATACAGACTATTTCCATAATGGGCTGTAAATAAAGTGGAGTAAGAAAGAAGTTCTGTTTCATGAACGATTTTAAAAAAATGTCTGAATTGGAATGAAAACTAAAAATTTCAATTTGTTCACGAAGAAAAATGCTGGAAAGGATTGTCTTTGATGATTGAGGCATTTAATTTTGATTTATTAAAGTTTTGTACTGCACTATGTACTTTCTTTAGATATATTATAGTACACAATTTAAAAGTTCATGAAAAGAAAGTTGTTTCAAAACAATAAATCAAAACATTTCATTCTGAAAATGTCATAATGGGGTGTGTCAATATTGCTTGGACGTCTCTGGTTTTTCCCCCAAAATGAAGTTCTGTTGAAATCAGCTCAACTTTGTGAAGCATTTTGATTTCATCAAAGTTCTGTGACCAGCACTTGCTGTCAAGCAATAAATACATAGACATGCCAGTATATGATAGCTGAAGCTAGAAACATTCGAACATCAAGTAAAGCAAACTTTTTCAGTAAAGGCAATAAACCGCTGGAAGAGCTTGCTAAGCTATTCCCCATTGTTTTGAAGTCTTTAAAACTAGAGAGGATGTCTTTCTAAAAGATATTCTTCAATTTAATCACAACTTATATTTGGTGAGGGAATTATTGAGTGAAAAAGGTGCAGAAGATCAGAGTAGATGTTCATAGTGGTCCTCTCTTGGTCTTAAAGTGTATCAATACATGGATTCCTCTCCGTTCTTGGTAAAGAACCGTTTCCAGTGGGCTGCCTGTCCATTATCCACTCACTGAGAGTGCTCAGCATTGGCTGCTTCAGAATAAGGCACAAGACCAATGCAATGGACAGTAATAGCCCAATCTGCCTCTGTGGAAAGCTTCTCCCTGTCCATTGAAGGCCAGTTTCTTTGCTAATACACCTAGAGTTATTACAATATTGATGTATTCATGGGCTTTATTTGTTTATAACCTTCTGCAGGATTAAGCTGAGTGTGGTGGCACTTGGTAAAGCTCATGAATTGAGGCCAAAAGGCATAGAACGAGCTCAGTTTATTTAGGTGAGTTCAGATAAAGGAAATGTTTGTTTGCCCATATTATACATGCAAACAGCCTTGGGGAAGCAGCATCCCTCTTGCTTTTCATTCAGAGCTGAGTTTGTTTGTGTAGTCGGTAAGCAGCTCCCTCCACCCCGTCTTTTGAATCTCAATCACAAAGAGGCTAAAGAGGTATTAAAATGGCCCTATTCCAAATAATAATGGCATAACAATACCCTCACTACTCTCACAAGCTATTTTGTGTTTAATTCCCTGTCCCTCGTGTGTTATGTTCTTCTTGTGGCACTCAGGCAGGACTGCCAGCTAGCTCAAGAGTTAGCAAAGGTTCGCACTCTCTTTGTCATATTGTCCCATAAAATGAATGCCAAACATAGTGTTGTTTGCTTGGGCTAAGATGATATACAACAGTCTGTTGTCTGGAACGCTTCACATATTGTGAAGCTGTATCTGAACATTATCGGTCTTATACCAAATTTAGGGCTACACGTTACACACCCAAAAACGACTGACACCTGACTATCATTCAGTCTTATCCCTCCACATGGGTGTACAGTCTAAGTCACATAATCTAACCTTTAAGCATAAACATGTGGCCTAGGGGAAAATGAAAAGAGCTCTTGGCCCTCAGAGGAGTCAGAAACAAGGATCCATTGTCCTTGGTGTATGGGTAGACAAGTCATCACTTACCATGAAGAGGTCTTATCTCACTGACTGGACTCTTTCATTGTCTCTTGCAAACTGACACATGTCCAAGGTGTGAATCTTCTGACTTGGTTGTTTCTTACCCAAAAAGTCTTTTCCAATATTATTATTTGACTGTACATTAACAATACAAAAAGGGCAAGCCAATTTTCGGTTTTGCTGATGTACCCCCAGCCTGTTCCAAAGGTATCTCAAAACTCTGGAGCAGGGCAAAACAAAATTGAAAAGTCTCTTCTGTTTCCCAACAAAAAAAGAATTAAAAATTAGATTTTTATAGCTCTGGGCAACATCATTTGTATTTCATTCTTCCCCCAGAGAGAGTTAACTGCTGGTTACATTCTGATCTTTTAAAACTGGATCTTGATGTAGCCTGCCTTCAGGCTGTTGAAGTTTAATATGCTAAATAATGCATGGTTTGGATCTGATTTACTAAAAATATGTGACCTACATGTAACAGGATTTTCATGATATTTTATAAGGGAATCATTATTTTACTGTGTAGGGTATTTTTCATACTCCTCCAATCATCTACATGGTGACTGGCTTGCAACTTAGACATGCAGCAACACATACTCAGAAATTTGGGAGAAGGGGGCAGGAATGGGAGTGGAAGGAGGAATTAAAAAATGTCCTTTAAAATAACCAACATGTGCAAATTAACATACTTCCTTCCTGATTCAGTAAACACACCTTGGCTCTTGCTTCTGGTGAGGGTTAAAGAAATCTTTTATTGTTCAGACATATATCATGTTAATCCATGCCTCTTGGAATCTTTCCAAGACTTGACATGTCATGACCCAGGTGCAGTTTCACTATCCTGTAATGTGTTGCAAGGATAAGGAAAATCCAAGAAATCAGATTGCAAAAGTGGTGTCTAATACAACACAACAGTGTCTGTATCTCGGCCAAACAACGATCATAGATATCACCTGGTGTTTGACAATGTCCTAAAATGCATCTCTGATGCCAATCAGAATTCCTCAACATGTTCCTCTTAACAGACTGCTTAGGGTTAGAGTGCAGCCTTGCATGAGGGCCAGCAGGAGCATCTGTGGGAGGATTTGGGGCTCTGGTAGTCTTCCTGCTTCTTCTCTTGCTCCTGTGCAGTCAATATTCTTTGGTCTGCATCAACAGCAAGCTACCAGCTGCTGGCTCAGTTATGTTGGCTGCTAAGTGGTGAGCAGAAGATAAGGCCCTGGATAGCCCCTTCCCCTTTCCACCTATTCAATACCTACCTGGTCCAAAGAGGGAGCAAAAAGGGTATGTTGTTCTTTTTGCATGTCCTGACACAAGACCCAGAGGGCCAACATCATGGTGGTAGGGAATTCTTGAGTCTCATGCATGAGTCTCTCAAGTTACTCTCTGACTTGTATGCACGGGCCCAGGGATATTAACAGGCAAAGCACAAAGAGAAAGAAGCAAGAATCAAAAGGAAGCAAGCAAGACTCACAAAAACCTGAGCAATGTCTAGGTATGCTGAACTGTAGCGGACCTAACATATGTGGCCAGAGTTTGTGCGTTAGACAATGTAAGTGCTCAAAGACCTTGGCAGGTGTGCAAGTGGGGGTGGGAGTAACAGTTGCACAAGGCTCTGCTGTTCTTGAACAACTTCTTTGCAGGTATAAACTTGATTTCCTGCGACATCAGTTGCATATATCTTCTCTCTCAACCAGGGCTTTCATCTTGAATAGACATGCTTATTGGGCTAACGCAAGGAAAAGTCCAACATATATTCATCTGTGAGTTCTCTGGCACTGCAACTTTTGTCTGTGTGTTAAATTCCTCTTCAAACCAGCAAACTCAGATATCAGGGAATGGCTGAAGAGTGTGTGCATGGGGGGGAAGGGATGTGCGTGCAACCCAAGCAAAAGAAAAACTTGCAAGTTGTGTGGCCCCTGGCTGTGTGAAGAGAAAGAAAAGCCACGTGAATCCTGATACCCTGTCAATGCATAGAGCCTGAAACCTTTTGACAGCATTTAGTTGCCTCTGGAAACTTCCTGAGATCAACCGTTCCAAAAGATAACGATGGGGGTGTCAAATTGAGAGGAGAGGAGGAGTCGTAAAGAGCTCCATTGTTCTGGAGAATTCATGGGGGAATTCTCATCGGACGTGGAGATCAGCTGTACAGGAAATGCAGAGATTGCCAATACGAAGAGTCAACAAGCACAAAAAGCAGGAATGAGTTGGATGCGGGGTTCTCACACTTGGGCTTGGAAAAATAGAGTTCTCTAGCTGTCAGTGGAAAAGCAACAAAAAAAAAAGGATGGATTATAGCCTGACAGCTTGCACTCCTCAGCATCCTACCCCAAGGTGACAGAGGCACAAAGACTGCCACTTTTTTTTAATTTGTGGGGTCAAATTTTACTGACTTCAGTGGAACTTCTCAAGGGACTATGGTGAGCAGGATTTGGCTGCGTGTTATAGGTGGGGCTGGTTGCATCGCCTATTTTTAAGTTTGCCAGGACACTTCTCATTATAAGATGTTCATAGTTGCTTATAACTTTGCCATGCTGTAACTGTTTGGGCTGAAATTTGCCAGCTAGGTGTCTGCCTCAGGCTGAATTATTTTTGGAAAGTTTTAGTCAAAGCAGTTTAGCTGAGGCTAGAGGAAAATGCATTTTTTTCCCATATTAAAAAACCCAGTGAACTTGCTTAGAGAAGTGCTAGCACCCCTTATTTTGGAGCAGGGACTTGTTGTTTGGTGGTGGTCGGCAGTAGGCCTGTGTGAAGTGGCTAGTATTCACTTTGGATTCGGATTCGGCCGATTCAGGGGACAAAGATTTGATTCGGTGATTCGAATCACTGTCCCGAAGGAGATTCAGCTGCTGCTGAATCAGCCGAATCTCTGAACCACCCAAGCCCAGCCCGGCAATGGCTGCCCTGCCTGCCTCAGCACCCGGCTCTTTGGAAAAAAAAAAGCCCCGACTCACTAAGTGCTGCCAAGCGGGGGGTGATTTCTGCTGCCCCCCATTGCCCCATGCCATGTGTGGGGCTCTGCACAAGCCCCCCAAAGCCCCAAGGCCACTGCAGAAGCTGGTGAATCCTGGGGTTTCTCTTGGTTTTTTTTTCTTAAAAGGCCAGAGTTGGGGTGTGCGAGGCAGCCATGGTGGGGGCTGGGGGAACGTGCAGGGTTTGGGAGGGCTGGGGGAGCAGGAAGGGGATGGGGCCTGACAGGGGTCCCCCCATGGTCCCCTTCCCCCTCTTCCAGCCCCCCTCCCCCCTCCTTGCCAGCATGGAGTCTGGCTCCAGCTCCCTGCTGCAGCTGGTGGGGGCTAGCCGAAACATCGAAGCTCTCCAAATCTTCTCCAAAACTTCGGAGAGCTTTGAATTGATTTGGACCTTCTTATTGGCCCCGATTCGATTCGGATTTGAAGATTCGGCCACCGAATTGGGCTGAATCTCCTCCGAATAGAATCAGCACCCAAAGTTTCACGCAGTCCTAGTCCACAGGGGTGTCC
Source organism: Crocodylus siamensis (assembly GCF_052110815.1). Lineage (NCBI taxonomy): Eukaryota > Metazoa > Chordata > Crocodylia > Crocodylidae > Crocodylus > Crocodylus siamensis. The sequence goes on along the minus strand of NC_143396.1, from coordinate 279,777,789 downwards.
TTGGTGTTAGGGATGTGTTATTGGCCCCCCTTGTGAAAATCCATCCCAACTGGATCAAGTTTTAAACCTTTGGAAAATAGTAATTTGCCCATGATCAGTAGATACTTCTTAGATCATAGGAATTAAATTACAGAAAGAGTCCATCTTCCCTGGGTGTGCATCAGTCAAGGGATGAGGGAGACTTTCCTTGTAGCTCCAGTTTGGGGCTGCTACAGGCTGTGCCAGGTCCAAGCAGCTGACATGACAGTGGGGAACCTGTTTCTCCTCACTGATTCCCCTTGCTGGGCAGTAAGGAGGAACCTGCCTGATTTGAATTCAGAGGGATGCAAACTGGGACTGGACAAGGGCTGAAGGACATGGGGTGGCAGAGACTGGGAAGGCAGGCTGGCAGGGGAGAGCTGGGAGATGGTGGTGGAAATATATTGGATCTGGCTGGGCCAACAGCCTGGGACTGAGAGGGAAGAGAGTGGGACAGGCCAAGTAAGGCAACTGGGACATAGAAATAGTGAGATCAGGATAAGAAATGTTGGGGAAGAAGAGATTAATTGATAAGGAACTTGGGTATGAGGGGAAAATGAGATTGGCTGGGTGAAGCAACTGTGGCAACAAGTCAGGGAGGACACTGAGACTGGACAAAGAGACCAGGGAGGGAGTTTGGGGATGAGGAAGGACTGGGGTGAAAGAAAGACAGGGTGAAGAAAGAGAAACTGGATTAGGTACTGGGAAGGAAACAAAGCCGCCTAGCTAGGCCAGGAGACTGGGACAAGTAGCTGAGGGATAGCGTGGGTATGATTAAACCATGAGGAACTGGTACCTAGGTTGTCAAGTACTCAACACCAGGGGCTTTAAACCGTGGTCCGTGGACCACCACTGGTCCACGAGCTCCATGCAGGTGGTCCGCAGAAAGGTGACCTAAGGCTAAAGCTGACACACACTGCACCCGACTACTTTGCTCAAAAAAACAGGCACATCCATCACATTAGAAAGGTGAGACTACTGATACTCAAACATGAGTTGTGCGCATGAACAAAAAAAGGTTTATTAAGTGGTCCGCCGAGACCTTCAGCAATTTTCAGGTGGTCTGCAAAAAAAAAAGTTTGGAAGCCACTGCTCCAGCTATAGCACAGGCAGTTTTGTGATGATATTTTATAGTTAAGCAGATGGTCGGGTGCCTTTCCTCCGAAACTGAGTTTAACTAGGGGTCTGGGCAGAAGAGCGCAGGTTACTGTAGCGGTGTTTGCTTTTGCAGCAAACAAACTCGCCTGGTCCCAGTTTCCTTGGCGACATGCCTCATTTCTGAACAATAGTAAGGTCATAACTTACACTGCATTTGAGCTTTTCATTACATTTCACTTTGGCTGACAACCCAAGCCTCCCAAATTGGCTTAATGTGCACTTGAGAAGAAAAAATTACCTCCGATCCAAATCTGCTACCTACTTCAGCATTACAGCTAGGTGACTCTTTCTTTTTTTTCTTTTTTGAGATCCAGTATATTTAGCCAAGCAGTGGCATTTTGGGGTGTGGGAGGGGATAGAAAAGGGAAAGGGATTTTTGAAAATGTCAAAATATTTCATTGCAGTAGTTTCAAAATTGTGTCATTCCTTTATAAATCAACCCACATTTTACAAAAAGGTGTCAACTAATAAACCGTTCCCCCTCCCCTGCTCCCCACCCCAAATGCCAAATGAAGCCTGTCCTTTTCAGGAAAACTGACCCAAGAATTTAAAAATATTGGTTGTTTTGTCAAAAATTTGAAAACATTTCCATTTTCCCCCTAATTTTGACCATGAAACCAAAAATGTTCAGTATTCACCTAGTTCTGTTCTTCATCCTATAGTGCCACAGGAAGAGATGAAGCCTGGAGCATGGTAACCAGGGGGAGAACTGCACGCTGTTGAAATCATGTCGCTTTGGGTTGGCAGGTCATAAAAATGCTTCCGTGCTTCTGAAGCAGACACACAGGCCATGTCTAGACAAGCGCGGCTGTGCAGTATGCGGGGCTGCAGACCCACCTGTGATGCCACACACCACACATTCAGGTGTTCTTTGATCCCAAGACATCCTGGAAGAAAAAAAAAACACATAGAAGAAAAGTGGGGTGGTGCACGTGGCAGCTGTGCATGCCGCCCAAAACTGGAGCCTGGCCATCCAGAGCCACACTCCAGCCGCTAGCCAGGCTCCCAGTTGCAGGAGCACTGCAGCTGCAGCTTCCCTGGCCCCCAGGACCCCAAGTAATGCTGCTGGGGCGAACACAGTTGCTGGTCCCAGCGTCCCCTACCCCACCTGGGGTAATCTGCCATGAAACAGAGCATGTATGTCACAGGGATTCCCCAGGGACAAGTAGCAGCACAAGGTGTGCTGCTGCTACTTGTCCCTGGGGAACCAAATGTTTGCAGTTGTCTGGATGTGGCCCTACAGGGTATGGGCACTATCCCATTGGGGTATCTACACCCTAAAATGTAGTTCCTCCCTGGACTATGTGTGTGACCATTGCATTGTGATCAGTTTGTTTCTATTGGGCCTCCTCTGCTCGCTGCAGGCATCACAGTTAGGTGGTTCATTGCAGTTACCTTGAGAATGACTACATGTGCAAAGTAGCTATCAAGCCATAAAAAGCTCCAACCAGCTGTAAATTTAGACCTCAAAAATGTGTACTAACTTCATAGCCGGTTGCTATCAAGCTTTAATTTGTATGTATAGCAGGGTCTCCCCTGAGGCTGGGAAATTGTGGCAGCAGTGATCTCCCAGCTATAGCGCTTCCACACACCTTCATGGCTGGGGGATCTCACCAGCTGCATCTCCCAGCCACAGGGGTGCACGGAGCACCCCCGTGGCTGGGAGCCCTCCCAAATGAGGGGGCTCCCAGCCATGGGAGCTTGCTTCTTGCTGGTGCAGAGGGAGCTCAAATCAGGCTCCCCCTGTGCCAGTAATTAAGTGCAATGGGATCTAATGTGTGATTCCACAATCATGCCTCCTGCCATATCTCCTTGGTACCATATACCAGTGGGCCTGAACTTGTGGGGTACCAAAAGTACCAAATCCATCCTTGGATTCACTGACTTCCCTGGACAAATATCTGGGAAATTTGGCCAAGAAGTGCTGAGCGTGGCTGCTGACACCATTCCAAGAGCAGGTTACAATGACACTCAGACAGCAACGGTTGTAGCATCGACTTCCTGGCTGCAAAGATCTTTCTTATCCCAGCGACGAAAATTCCCTGTTTCATTTCCCCCTAAATCGTCCCAATCTCTGAGCCATCCTGTCCACCGAATTCAGGGCAGAATGCAGTCTGTCATATCCTGAATTTTATTTTGGGAAAACAATACCTGGAGAGCTGCCAGCCAGCAGGACAACTTCGGGCCTGCTCCATTGACTGTTGAGATGTGGGTCACGTCTTCTTTGTCTGAGGGGTGAAGAGGGGGAGTTGTTTGGGTCGCTCCCTGGCCAACAGCATCAGCTGTAAGAGAGTGGCCTGCGAGAAGCTGATGGCAGGGAACTTTGTGACACAAAATGTCTCTGGAGCTGAATGCACACTAAGCTTGGGCAAGCTTAGCATCCATGCCTACGTGGTAACTGAGCTGTATTTGAACCAGCTCTGTTTGCCCACGGAGTCTCAGCCACATGGATAAATAAGAGGCTTTTTTATCCCGTCTCTATCCTCATGTGCTGCAAGTTCTATCAACAGTCTGTATCCTGCAGGAATAACAGATGTGTCCTCTTCTGTGTAATATGCCACAGAAACAAGGAATCTAAAATGGTTCTCTTTTGACGGGATGATTGCTTAAGGCAAATGCAGACAGCTCCAGGAGTCTTTTGGCTCCATTTTTGCCTCTCTCTCTAGAGGGTATGTAAGCTATAGCTACAATCTGTGGGTTAGGTGTCGGAGGCGGAGGCTCCAGTAGCTGAATGGGGATCCTGCAGCTGTTCTCTAGGGGAGATGTGTAGTGAATGCACACATATGTTGTAATGCACACATATTATCTTTCATAGTGAATGCTAATTGCTGATCCTGCTTCGGCCATTCACTCACTGTTAGGCTGTACCCTTTGACAAGTCATAGGAAGCACACTAAGCTCATGCTTCTGTATCCTGTAATACAGATTTCCAGGTCTGAAGTGAAGTTCTCTCTCTTTCATTCTCCCTGTGTTCCTACATCCCACAACCCCCCAATGTGATGTGGAGGTGGCATGTAGCAGCAGCAACACCATACCAGCCCCCCTGGCATGGCTGGCACCCTTTGTACAAGGTGCCCTTTGCTAAGAGAACTGATATCCTCCCATGGCAGCTGCTGCATGGGGCCCAGGCCACCAGCATCTTTGACTGCCACTTAGATCCAGTAGCATCAGTGGTCTGATGTTTCTGCAAGGAGAAGGTGGAGGAAATGCTCTTCCACGCCTTCCTGGACAGCCTCAGACTGAAACCACTCTTTGCTGCCTTCAGTGACCTCTTTGGTGCATTGGATTTGGATCTCTCTGAGCCTGTACATATTCTCTCTATCCCACATCAAGTGGCTGAGAAAAATTTGATCTGCCTGGCCTATTTCCTGCTGGGCCAAGCCAAGATGTCAACCTTGAAGAGCCACAGAAACTGCCTTAAGGGACCAGCTCTGATGATGCCCAACACCTCTTTGATTTCCTGGTCTAGGTATTACAGCTGTGTGAAGCTGCGGGTGGTGATTCAATTCGGAAGAGATTCAGCCCAATTCAGTGACTGAATCTCCAAATCTGAATCGAATCAGGGGACCAGTTTAAAGGTCCAAATCATAGTTTCATAGTTTCTAGGGTCGGAAGGGACCTGAGCAGATCATCAAGTCCGGCCCCTGCCATGGCAGGAAAGAGTACTGGGGTCATTTGACCCCAGCAAGGTGATTGTCGAGCCTTGTCTTAAACACCCCCAGGGTAGGAGCCAGCACGTCTTTGCTTGGAAGTTGGTTCCAGACCCTAGCCGCCCTGACCGTGAAGTCGCGCCTCCTGATGTCTAATCTGAATCTCCCCTCTGCCAGCTTGTGACCGTTATTCCTGGTCACTCCTGGCGGTGCTCGGGGGAACAGGGACTCCCCCAATACCTGCTGGTCCCCCCTGACTAGTTTGTACCAGGCCACTAGAGCCCCCTCAGCCTTCTCTTGTGGAGGCTGAACAGGTTCGGGTCCTGTAGCCTCTCTTCATAGGGCCTGCCCTGCCCTGCCACCCCCGATCATGCGAGTGGCCTCCTCTGGACCCTCTTCAAATCGATTCAAAGCTCTCCAAATCTTCGGCAAAGATTCGGAGAGCTTTGATGGTTCGGGCAGTCCCTGGTGGCTGCAGCAGGGAGCTGCAGCTGACTCCAAGCTGGTAAGTACTAGGGGTGGGGGAGGGGGCCATGGGGGGGACCCCTGCCAGCCCCCCCATTCCTCCCTGCTCCCCCAGCCCCCGCATGGCTCCCCCCCTGCCCAGCTCCCAGTACTTTAAAGAAAAGCCCAGGTGCTTATCAGGTGCTGCCTGGTGTGTGTGGGGAGTGATCCCTGCTGTCCCCCGCTGCCCCACACTGCATGGTGGGGCTCTGCCACAAGCCCCCAGATTCTCCCCTCCCCCCGCTCCCCCAGACCCACCACAGGTGCCCCACCTGGGCCAGCTCTGGCCCTTTAAGAAAAAAAAACACCAAGAAAAGCCCCAGGACTCACCGCTCCTGGTGCAGCCTCGGGGCTTCAGGGGGATGGTGCAGAGCCCCCCCATGTGGTGCAGGGCAGTGGGGATGCCAGCTGAAGCGGTGAGTCCCAGGGTTTTTTTGGGTTTTTTTTCTTAAAAGGGCCAGAACTGAACCATGGGGGGGTTAGGGGAGTGGGGGGGGGGCATCGGGGGGCTTGTAGCAGAGCCCCCTGTGCAGCGTGAGGCAGTGGGGGGCAGCAGGGACTGCCCCCTGCCCGGCAGCACCTGGTGAACCAGGGCTTTTTTTTTCCCAAGTGCCAGGAGCTGGGGCAGGCAGGGCAGCCATTGCTGGGCTGGGAGAGGGGTGGGGCATGGGCCTGGCTGATTTGGAGATTCGGCTGCTGCCGCATCTCTGAATCAGGTTTGGCCGAATCCAACTGGGACACTGATTCCAACCACCAAATGAAATCACTGTCCCCCAAATCGGCTGAATCCGAAGCGAATACTAGCTGCTTCGCACAGGCCTACTAGGTATGCATCTCATTTGAGTTTGAACACTTCAGCTTGCAACAAAATGTAGATCAGGTTGAGTGGTGCTGAGCCAGGGATGCTCAACCCCTGGCCTGCAGGCCAGATCCAGCCTATTGTGCTGTGTCTTTCAGCTCATGGGGCTCCACACTGGTCTGGAAATTTTTGCAGCAGAGGAACAGTTACACTTGGGTCCTGCATGCCTGAACCCAGCATACAGGGCAGGGTGGGAGCGGTGTTGGGCCATACTGCCCAGTGGGGCTGGGAGAGGATGGTGCCAGGCCCCTGGGACTCAATCCTGGCACGGGGGGAGGGGCAGGAGGGTCTAGTGCCAGGGCCCAATCTCAGCATGCAGGGGCAAGAGATGGTAATGTCAGGCCCTAGGGCTCAATTCTAGCACACAGGGCTCCATCTGGCCTGCAGACCAGCCCCACTGCACTCCTCTGGCCCGCAGGACCAAAAGGTTAAGCACCACTGTGCTGGGCCATTGGGGCACTCTGCGAGGTGGAAGATGGACATGTAAACATTTGAAGGGCATTGTGGGGAGGGGGTTCAATCCCTGGCAATACAGGTTTTTTATTACTGATGAGTGTTTGGGTTAGGGTCATCACCTGAGAGTGAGACGTGCTAACCAGTCCCTGCTCCAAATCAGGTAAAAAGGAGAATTTGAACTCGGGTGACTGTGGCAGGGCACTGTTGGTGCCTGCCACTTCAAGGGCCTGAAGCCAGCAGTCGGCAGGTGCCTGATTAGGGCAGCCATTTTGGAGTCAGGGGCTGCCTATATAAACAGGACATCTGCTGCTGGAAGGCCAGGCAACAGCATTGCCTGGCTGCAGGAGGTAAGGGAGGAGCTGTAGGGGATGGTCAGGAGGCTCCCGGTCCTGGGCATGACCTAAAACTGCACCCTGCCAGGAGTGGGTGGCCTGGTGGGACTCTCAGTAGCACAGGAACCCCCAGGAAATGCCAGGCTAGTTACCACCCCAGTGAAAGGCAGGTCGAGGCGCCTTAACCCCACTCCCACAACTGGGTGGGTAACCCTGAGCAGGGGCCAGAAGGCAGACCCCAGGAGTGAGAGCGGGGCTAGAGGCTCGGAGGCCTGATGGAGAGTACCCTCAACTGGCCTGGGCTGAGGCCAGGACCAGAATGGTCAGAATGGCCCGGGGCCCATGGTGAGGGATGCCCAGAGCTTGGAGGGCCTAGGGTGCCCAGCTGGTCCTGGAGGTGGGTCCAGGGCCTGTATGGCCAAAGGTCTGGGGCAAGGGACCACACCCGAGGGGGGAAAATAGTTTCAGGGAGCTAGTTAGCCTGAATGAGGGCCACGCGAATGGAGGGATCTTGGAGGGGTCCTGATAGGAGGATTCTGGGGCCCAGTGTAGGACCGGTGATGTGGATAACAGCTGGATACCATCTGTGAGGCATGGGCTGCAGTGTAGGGAAGGTACGGAGCTGCAGATAGCACCCTCTGGCATCGGGGCAAGAAATGGGCAACCTCCTGCTTAATTAACAACAATTAATTAATTATCATCAAGGCATGGCGGGTAAGAAGGCGGGCAGCTAGCCCAGAAACAGGTGGGCCGGCCACAGGGAAATCGGCCCAGAGAAGGCCCCCCTGTTTCAGTGACCCACAACACAGGAGGATGCCTTCACGCTGGGCTGGGCTGGTCCCTTTCATTCAGTGAATGGTGCTGATGGCTCCTTGGAAATCTAGTCCTGTGTTTCCAAAATTGTCTAAAATGCCTAGAAATAAAATAAAATGGACAATAAATGCAATCAAATGCAAGATTTTGTTAGGCACCTCTGCACTTCTTTTTTTTTTTCTTCGCCCAGCATGACTGGCAAACCCAAAAAGGCCACTGCTCTACTTAAGCCTGTTTAAGGCCCATGGACTTTAATGGCACAGAACCATATCTTTGCACTCAAGCATGTGCCTGGACTCCTTGCCTTTAGAATGGAGTAGGCTATTAAAGCCACCTAGGTGTACTAGTGCCAAGACATACAAAAGACTGAGTCCCTGGGCTTCAGCCTCAGATCTTCCTCTGGAAACTGTTCTGACATGTTTTATAACAATAAATAAATAACCTTGTGGTATTTCATGACGTGATCTGAACTCCTTTTTTTTCCCCGTATGATACCAATAACTATGGACGAAGCCAATTCTGATGAAAGATTAGAGGTTTGATGCATGAAAAGAAACAAGGATTTACATTCAGTCATCTAGGAGGGGAGGGAATTGATGCTTTTACCTCTTTTTATCAAATAGCGTGCTAAGTTAAGATTGCACAAGTTTCAAGATCGAACAGGAACGCCACCTCACAGCTCCTTTGATACGGATTGCAGTCTGCTGCATCGGGTGTCACTCCGGAAATCCGGGGACTCCTGTGCTGTGAGGAGCAGCCCGTGTCTGGGACGTCGTTCAAGCACACGGGTGCTCTCCGTGGGCAAAGCAGTGCTAGAACACAGAACAATAATGCAGTTGCTTTCCCTGTGCCAGTCTCACCAGCGCTCTCCGCAGACACCTACTTACCGGTCGCATGTTTCTGCAACCTAGGATGGCATTACTCTTTTTGCCCCGTGGCCCTGGCAAAAGCATGTTCACATGCCTGCCCTGATGACTTGCAGACCTATTTCAGAGCCACTGCTTTCTAGAAAGCAGGCCCCTAGTCTGTAGTCTGCCCTGCATTCCTTCTTGTTCCTATCTTTTAGTAGTTTGCAGTCTGCCCTTCAGCTATGTCTGGAAGCCCAGCAAGGGCGGTGATTTACTGCAAAAGCTCTAATCCAAACAACAGTGGGGTTTGCAGCTTCCTGCTGAAGGTTAATTTATTGTATTAGCAACTTACGCAGCTCAGGACTGAAGTCAAGAGACTTGGGTTTCCATCTGGGCTCTAGCTGAAGCTTCTGGTGTCACCTTAAAGGCAAATCACTTAGGACAGACACCACCCTGACTCTCTCACCTGACTCCAGTGTGTTTGTACCAAACTAAAAGGAGTGGAGTTTTAGTGTATGGATGCAGGGCAAGATATGGAGGGGGGAAGGATGTGTGCACATCCAGTATGCTACACAGCACAGCCCCGTGGGGATTCCCTGCATGCATCTACAAAAGGAGAAATGGAGATGCACTGGGGAGAGGTGGGTGCACGTGCTGCCCCACAGAGAGTACCATGCAACAGATGGCAAAGCACAGGAGCTGCAAATGACTGCAGCAGTGAGGCCTGCCACTATAACAAGCCTGCTCCTTGTTACAGGGTTCACAGTGAGAGGCTAGAGGGAGTCTGTTCCCTTCCATCTACACCCACTAGGCCAAGCCTGTTTTTGTGATCTTGGTTGCAGGGCAGAGAGTTGAGCTCTTAATCCTTTTGTGCCTCTGCCTCTCCATCTGAAAATTGGGACTGATCTTTGGTAAAGCACCCTGAGATCCTCTACTGTGTTGAGCGGTGGAAAAGTAAGGCGTTAGCTATCAGCATCCTTGTTAATGTTCCACTTGACTGCCGTGAAGTCGCATAATCCTGTGGCTGTGCCATCACTGTGTATTGCTATGGAAATGTGTATCATCAGATGTTACAAATTCAGTGTCAAAGAACAGGCTAGAGAGGAGGAAAATCCTTCATTTCAATGAAAAGTTGAGAAGGGGGCATGAAAGTTTGATGACAAATGACAGTTTGCCTTGCTGTCTCTCCTTGTCTGAAAAAGTCTGCACTAGGAATTCAATCAGCTGAATTTCCCCTCTAATGCCAGTATCTCCTATGTGATGCACTGTTCCAAAGTGACTGCTGGGTGAATTTCCTACAGTCGAATGGGAATGCATCTGGTGGGATTATTATCACTGAAGCAGAAGACAAATGCATAGCATGCACTTGGCTATATGGATGATCATGAGCAGCCTAGCACTGTTCACTGTAATGTAAATGGAAACTTTTAGAGAGATGATTGGTATCTTCCCATCTTGTTGGAAAGGGATTAGGGCAGTTGGTCCTCCTGTTGGATTCATAGTTTAGGGCCCACTAGGGCACCTGGGCTGACCTCTTGTCTGACTTTGGCCATGAGCTTGTTCCTGTTATCCCTGTATTGAGACTGATAGCTTATGTTCTGGCTACAGTAAATCTTCCAAGAAAGCTGCTGGTCTCTATTTGAAGAGTTTGGTAGATGGAGAATTCACCATTTTTAGATAGTAAATCAGTCTTGCTGCTAAGGTGAAGTTTTATTTTATTTTAACTTGAACTGGTCTACCTTGAATTTCTAGCCAGTGGTTCTTTGCCTTTTCTTCTTACTAGGTTAATGACCCTTTCTCCCTCTGAAGATACTTCTGCATTCTAATCAAATCACCTCTTAGTCTTCTTTTGGATAAATAAAACAGATTGAACTCCCTGATTTCATACTCCCAAGGTATTTTCTTCACCCCCCCCCCAATCATTTTGTGGCCTTTTTCCCCCTGCAAACTCTCCAAATTCTTCAACTTTTAAAAAAAGGTACGGAAACCAGAATGCTTTCACCAATGCGGTACACAGAGGTAAAAAGTACTTCCCTCAGCTCCTCAACAATCCCCTCTTTTCACAGCTTAGGTTTGCATTAGCACTTCTGCCACCATATACCACTGAAGAGTGCATGTTGTGCCTTAGGACTCCCAAATCTGTTTCCCCACAAAGTTACTGCTTTCTGTAAGCATGTCTGGCCTTCCTTCTTCCTTCAGTCAACTGCAGGCTGACCCACAACTGCCCAGAAAGCCCAACAAGAACAGGAATTTTTTGCAAGAACTCTTGATCTGAATGACAATGGGGTGTCCAGTTTGTTTTCTGAAAATAACGTGGAGTGATGCATGAAGCACTAAACCTCAGAGCTCGTTATCCAGAAATGCATGTACTGTCTAATCGTAAGCACGTATTATATAGAGGCAGGTGTGTGCTAGCTAGCACAGTGCATATGTCTCATAGCAAAACTGGGTTATAGTACATCACATAGGCTGCCAAGAATTGCACGCTGAAAAGTTGTCACTCCTGGGATACATGGTTATACTTTCCAAATAGCTTTCTGGGGCAATGAGTTTGAGCTCAGTCTGCCCTGCAGCTGGCTTAGGGCATGTCTGCACCCCGTGTTCCCAGGGAAGGGTGCTCTCAAGCCATCATGCTCCCATGTCCGTGCATCAAACCCAAAATTATGTCAGTGAAGCTGTCCCAAGAGTGAGCTTGGAGTTGCACTGGATACAGAGCTCCTTGGAAACTCTGCATGGGGGGGGGCGGGGGGTTCAAAATGGCTTGACCATTGTATCCCTGGGAATGGCACATGCAAGTGGAAGTGGGTGGGGCCTGCTGAAGAGTGCCAGTGCCTGAGAAGCATACCCTTGGAGTTTAGCTCTTTGCACAGAAGCTGATGAAGGAGATTTTGGTGCTGAAATAAGGTTCAGTGGAACAATGTTCTTTTTTTCTCAAGGCTCTTTGTCAGGCCTAGCCACAGCCCTGCACTGGATTCTTCTTGTGCCTTCTTTGCAGTCGGGTTTTACAGTAAGCTGCTTACAGAATGGGTTGGTTTCCAGCTGGCAGATTGATGCTGTGACCTCCTCCCTTTTCCAGTCACCTCACCATCATCCCAGTATGCCTCTCTCCTGTCACCTGTGAGGTTGCAGCTGTTCTGCTGGATGATACCTGGCATTTGTATAGTGCTTTTCACAGGAAGGCCTCGGAGCCTGTTTCCTTGATTTACTCCAGTACACTGGTGTTGTTGAAATTCAGGACTTGTCTCCACTGGGAGAAAAGATGTTTTAACTCAAGGTAACTCTAGCTATTGGGTTTCACAGTAGACATGATGCATCTCCCGAAAGAACTGTGCCTTTGTGCCATCTCTCATTTGCTGTCTTCAGAAGTCCTGGGAGGTCAAACCCCTGAGAGCTGGCCCAGGACGCCCACAGGAAAGGATGGCAGCAGAACACAGCAGTGCCCCCTCCCCCATTTTTCCTTGATTGTAGCATGGCAACATCCAGGACCCAGCCATGATAGGTAAAAGCAGCCACTGCTTGCTTTTACCTACTGGGACCTGCAGACGCTCACCAATGTCCCTGTGACGGGGAGCAAGAGCTCCTGTTACTCTACGAGAAAAGGGCAGTAGGGCAAGGCCTGCTGCCAAATACAGGCAGAAGAGCAAAGGTGAACTCCACAAGAAGCAGCATGGGGGAGTCGAGCAGAGGCACTGCAAGGCTCTTGGCACTACAGGAGAGCTAGCTGCATGGCAGTAGGACAGAGCCTGGGCAAACAGTAGGGAAGCTAAGGCAGCCTAGCTAAGCAACTAGAAGTAAATGAAAGCAGACTGCTCTGGGAGCCAGAGGCACACCTGTGACCAATCAGGGAGACACCTGACCGGAAGGGGTGGGAGCCAGGGATATAAACCTTGCAACCCAGGGCAGAAGGGTCCAGACCTTGGGAAGGGATGAGCTCTTGCCAGCAGGGAGAAGAAGCTGAAGGCTAAAAAGGTACCTTAAAGGCTGGGAGCGTATCAGCAAGTTGGGACATTACCTATGTATCAACATAAAGACCTAGACTGGGGATTTGAACCTTTTTAGTTGACAGCAGTTTGCTGGGATCTGTTTTTAGTTTAACTGTGAGGTGCCTATGGGGTGGGTTGGAGGCCATGCAGCAGGGTGCCTGGGACACTGTTTTTTGAGACCAAGGCAAGCATGTGAGGGGCTGAGACTGAGGAGCTGAAGTCTGAATATTGGGCCAGAGCTGAGGGTCTCAGCTAGAGAGAAAGGGCCAAATTCAGGAAGGCTGAAGCCTGAAGAAGGAATTAACGCCTGAGGGGCTGAGTTCATTGGCTGGCCCAGGAGACCCCATGGAGATGTGACTGAGTGATACCTGAGGCATGGATGTGGCCACAGGGGAGGCCACAGTTAATGCCTACAGGCTGCTCTATAGGCCCGTAAGGCATGGACCCTCAGCAGCTGCGCTAGCCAGCGAGAAGGAAAGAGGCAGGGCTGGCTGGATGAGCTGACCTCAGAAGTGTGCTAGAGTCGAGTGGCACAAGAGTCTTGTCTCCCACCCGAGGATTTACAGGCAGCCCCCATGACATCCAGATTCTATCCAGGTGTGGCAGGCAAGTGAAAGGGGGAAACCTGTAAGGTCACTGCGAATGCACAGTCAGCCTGACACACGGGTTTGAGCCTGTTCCAGTCTGCAGGCTCATCTTCAAGATACCAAAGGGGAAGGGGATAAGGAAGCTGTAGAAGCCATCTTTCCCCATAGCATCAGTGTATAGGGAAGCTTCAGCTCCTTTTATGGGGAAAAATGTTACCATATCTTCCTGTGTATAAGATACATGAGCTGACTATGCTAGGACTTCACCTTCAGTGAGTTAAGGCAACTTGTAGTTTACACATGGGTTAGCAGGTCAAGTTAAAGGCTATATTGGGGATCACATGGAGGGCATAGCAAGGAGCACTGGTATTGTGTTCTCAGTATGCAGTGCTGTTTTGCAAGTGGACAGCTGCATTCTGCACTAGTAGAAGTACCCTGACATGAGAAATGTCTGGAGTACTACGTTGTGAGTCCTAACCCACTCTATTGTGAAAAGATGAGAGGTTTGTAATAAGGATTTAATAGAAACCTGTAGTGACATCCCTCTCACGCTTCTCAGGCCTGACCCGAAGGATAGGAGAGGCTCAGGGCCATATCCTAGTCTACATAGAAGGTGCTTATGTAGACTTAAGGTAGAATAGGATCATATTTGGGTGCTTAAGTGCCTGAAAACCCCTGGATACCCAAGGTAGGTGGGTCCTTCTCCTGCCCACTGCTTTCTTTGACACTCTTAAAGGGAAGATGATTCAGTACCACCTGCAAAAGTAGGCACATGAATGTTTCTTGAAGCCCTTGAGCAAGACAGGATAGGCTCACACTTGGGTATCTAAGGTCCCTGGCAGATATTAATATAATAGCATGATTGTGATCACAGGACTTTTATCCCTAAACCCCAAGATGGCATGCCCTGCCAGGCCAGACATGGATAGAAGAATGTACTCTTTTTGGGATTGGAGATAAAACTTCTCTGATCCCAATCGCATAACTGCCAGTGCAGAGAACTCAGCATCGGAGCTGGTCTGTGATGCTGGCCTCCCCACCCACCAGCAACTTGAAAGGTGAGCTGTGCAGCCCAGTGTGGGGAAACCTGGTCTCCCATGTTGGGCTACATGCGCTCCTCATTAAGCTTCTGGGGCGCTGTGAGTGAGACATCAGAAGCCTTTCTCTGATCTCGGACTCATACTACCCTGACCCCATGAACAAATAGGTGTGATAAATTGTACAATAAATGTAATGGTTTCCAGGGGCCTAAATCTAGCCAGAGGACTGGTTATGCATCATGTGCTATTATTAATTCTAGATTTCTTAGGAAAAATGCTGCAAAGTAGTATTTTTAACTTCTTTTTAAAGTCTCAAATGTACAGAATTTACCCACTATCTCTGTTCCTGAATCACAAAGCAGGGTTGGATCTATTAAAGTAAGGCACTGAGTGGTTTCAATTAATATTAATGTTCTCTGGTTGGAATATAGAAATTAAGACTCACTCTCCAAAATGTAGCCCATTAGGGGATGACATCTTGAATGTACTTACTCATACTCCTCAATAGCAGTTCTTAATTCCTACATCTTGAATATACTCAATTCCCTTTCTTCCCAGTTTAAAAGCTAGCGATATCTGTTTTCCTGGTAGCTAGATTAAACATCAACAAGTGGGTTAGTGCCAAAAATGCATAATGCAGACAGTCTCATAACATTGGTGTCCAAGTAATGGGGGGGATAATATTCCATTCAAAACAAACTGGTGAATTTGAGGCCATTTAACCTCAGGCAGCAAGGCTGGGGAACAGAGAACAAAATTAATTAAAACTCAGTTCGACGCCCTTTCTTTGTGCACCTCGGCTGCGTTCTTTGCTGAAGCACAGGCCAGAGTTCTGTCCTTCCAGGACTTTTCCAAAAAGCTTTTCACAGAGTTGAAGGTTGAAGCCCTCGACTGCACACACTGAAAAGCAGATGTTTAGTAACTGAAAAGCAGATGTTTAGTAACAGCTGCCAGGCAAGTGGAGGGTCTCAGATCGTTCTGTAAATATTTAAGGCACACAAGCATTGTAGCTGCTAGGTGGAATACTTACAACTTCTTAAACCCTCTGCTAGGTAGTAAATCTGCTCACGTGCTTTACACAGTCCTTCCTACTTGATGAATATTTTTTTTTTTTTTAAAAAGCAAGGTTTTAATGTAACCTTGGAGTTATTATATGCTAGTGCGCGCACCCCCCCCCCTCTGATCTTCTCTAATGAGTTCTCAGTTTATAACGTGACTGTAATTCAGGGCCACTAATCACTTCAGCAAATTAACTGGAGATCCTCAGAGCTAGCAGCATTCTAGTCCTTGACTTTATTCATTTTTCAGTTGTGGGTAAGAAAGGAATTTTGTAGCTTGTATCAGCTCCCATACCAGACATATCTCTTGGTCATATATTGGTCAGTCTTCAGCTTCTATAGTTAGAACCTCACCCCAAGTTCTGATCAGCTCAGCAGTTAGAAGCCAGGTACAGTACACTTGTACTGGTATAAGTGATTGGAAACTAGTCTATACTTAGAACAGAGGTTTGGCGCACACAGACTTGCTTAAAAATGATGGAACCCAGTCTAAGATTCCCAGCCCCCACTGTTCCCCGCAGTGTGTGTGCTGTTTCCTACTGATCTAAACTACGCCACCTAAAAAAAGCTGCGTAACTTGGATTGATTCTGCCTTGGGCTTTTTGAATGTCTGTACCTAGCAGAGGGTGATGCAGGGAAATTTCAAGACTCTACTCAATAAAACTTGGCACAGTTTCAGAGATAACTGCTGAGCCTGGTTAGAAACTGCCACACTACTTCTGAATGCTTCCAGGCCCTTCTAAGTGGCTGGACCCTGCTTTCTGCCTATAAGGAGGCACATGGAAGGGATTCAGCTAAAATCCATGTCTCTACCCCACTTTTTCCCTCCTTTTCTTTGGGCTTAAAAATGAAATGCTGCCTTTTTCCACTATGTTAATTGCCTAAAATATTGTTGCAGAAAGAAAGCCACAATTATGAGGATTAAGAACAGCTTTTCCACATGGGAACCCAATTTGCTTTGTAGTGAAAATAGATTGAAGGAGAGAAGTCACATTTCTTATCATGCTGCCTCCTCCACGAATTGCTCTTGCCTCACACCTGGCTTGGTTTCTGCCTAAGAAGTTCAGACAGCCAAAAACCCCAAGTCTGAATCAATTCAGTCTTCTCAGGTTAGTCTAAGATGCATAGATTGAACTGATAAGCAAGTGAACAGACATTCACTTTTTTTTCTGGAAATGTAGCCACATGCCTGCAGTGGCCAAGTCAGAAGCCAGGGGGTACTAGAGCATACCTCCCTGCTGGACTGGAGCAGACAGGCTAACCTTGGCCCAAGCTGTCTGCCCATCCCCCCGGGAGGGGTGTGTGTGGGGGGGAGGTGCAAAGCATCCTGGGATGCTGTGGGACTGAGTTATTGAGGAGTCTGAAGGGGATATGGGACAGAAGTTCAATAAACTGATTTATCCTAAATCAGTCTAGTCTGATATTGCATCCATCTAGGTTTATCTTAAACTTGTTTGGGACATTTTGAAAGTGGTTTATGTGCACTGAACTTCTGTTGTTACAGTTTTGAACCGATTTCTAATCACTTAAGCTGGTTTATGTGTAATTTCTGTCCTTAGTCAATGTCAGCAGTAATAGTGATATGATAGCTTAAGAGTAACAGGAATGATTTCTCAGACTTCACTAATACCTTGGTGTTTGCTGCCTTTACCTTAGGCCCTTGTTACCTGGGAATTTTGGTTCACTTCTGGAGTTCTTAACTCCTGGATTGTCCACACATTGACAACTTAAAGCAGCTCATTATGCAGCTCAAAGCTTTATGCAACTCCAGGGCAGGATTCTCTCTGATTTGCACTACCCAGCTCCTGTTCCATTAAGGTGTAGCCACTTCCCACAGATATGCTGCCCAAGTTGAAGTCCTCCAGCATCCCAGGATCTCTCATGTCTCTGGGATAGAAACCTGTCCTTGCTCACCAGCCCTCTAGTGGCAACTCACAGTTCCAGATCCTAGTTCTGCCCCTGCTCACCAGCCTTCTGGGCTAAAGACAGACATTCAAAAACCCTGAGCCTGAATTGATTCAGTCTTTGCAGGTTAGTATAACCTGGCTACGCTAAATCAGTTTTGTAACCAGACGAACATCCCAGAAATACAGGCACATGCCTGCAGTGGCTCAGGCAAAAAGCTGGGGAGGGCACTAGAGCAGCCCTCCCTTCCCTTGTAGAGTACTGAGCAGAAGGGGGTGTGGCCAGGCTCCACAGGATGCTCTAATTAGCCCATCAGGGACTTGATAACAGTGTTTATCACCTGTAACTCAGTGTTTATCACCCCATTGAGAAAACAACAGAGGGACATTACCAGCTACCTGGTGATTCAGAATGGACCATGACCAGCATGTGGTCTGCTAGCTAATGCACCTCTGGGCAAGGCAGAGGGGAGGGGGGGATTCCTACTTAGCAGGGAGTGGTGAAGGGGAGGGGAGCAGCAGCCAGGGAACAGAGGGGAGGGTCCAGCCCTGCTGTGGAGCAGAGCCCTGCTGGGATGCTGAGGGAGTCTGATTTATCTTAAACCAGCAAGAGGTGTGGAACAGAGATTGCATAAACCAGTTTGACCCAAATCAGTTAAGTCTGATACTGCATTAAACCAGGTTATCTCAAACTGGTTTCGCCCATTTGCAAACTGGTTTATGTGCACTGAACATCTGTTCTGTTACAGGTTTAAACCAGTTTCTGATCATTTAAACCAGTTTATATGTAATGTCTGTCCCTACTCCTAGTTACAGCTGTGCAGGTTGGGGACAGTCAGAGAAGGCTTCTAAGCTAAGGTGCGACTGCTCCAAACTCCAAGCTAGCACTAACACGGATAACACTTGTGTGGTTCACTGTGTAAGGTGTAACAAGGCCCTCGTAGTCCTGGGTGGTGCTCTCTGGCTCTCTTTATTACAGGAGTGCTTCTCCAGTCCCTAGTGATGACTTCCGTTTATGTCTCGTCTGGTCCTTCTTTATTCTTTCTGTTCCATTTAACACAAACCCCCAACACTACTTTTTTTTCCCCACTGCTCTCTCGCCTGAGCTCAACCCTCCACAGCTCTAGCAGAAAACTGTAGGAACGAAGTCCTTTCTCGGCCACCTCTGCTGTGATGACATCAGCGGCATGTTCTCCGAACCTCTTCCTTCCGTGTGCTTTTCTTAGGCTGCTCTCCCTTCTCCCCCTCCAGGAAAAATCACTGCCAACTCTGCCTCCAACCTTGGAATACAGACTTCCTCTCCAACAAGCAGCAGCAACAGCTTCCTCTGACTGCTGCTGTCCCAGACACTCTGGCTCCGAGGCACACCCTCCACGTGCACAAAAACACTCCACCAGGACTTTGCTTTTTTTCCTTCAAGAATTCAGCTCAGCTGGGGCAGCAGCAGCGTTAAGGAAACACCTGTAATGTCTGCGGTCATTCTGCTGCTGATAGCTTCTCAAGCAAGAATGACGCCCTCCGCTTGTTGCTATGATTTCAGCCGTGATTCTTGCCTCATGCAACTGTTTTTCTGCTCCCTTTTACAGAAGCCAGGAGTGACTGAAAGGCATAGGGTCAGTGTTATCCAGACTACTTTTTAAGCTGGCTTGCCGCCCATATTTTTGATTTGCCCCTCACTGAAGTGCAGCCATGTCGGGGTGGATGGCAGAACAGGACACAATATGAAGTGACTGGATGGAAATGACTTTATCCAGGTGGGATATTTTAGAGGAGAATGTAAATGCTCAGTAGGGATTGTTGCACATTGCACAAAAACCCTCCCCAAAAACTAGAAGTAATATAAAAATGGTCAGATTCAGGCTCTTGGTGAGATGTCTCAGAGACTGGAGTCCTGCTTGTTCATTCGTCTTCATAGGAAGACTCGTACACAGAAGCTGTCTGTCTGTCTCTCGTGGAGAGGAGAATCCCTTCTAGTTAGTAGCTCCTGTTTGAGCTTGCTGGCAGGTAGCATTCACTGTTCTCCCAAGGCATAGCATAAGAAAGTTTGAAGTCAGATGCGTGTATAAGAAAGGCCAAAGTAACTGCACAGTCTGGGAGGCAGTTGTGCATTAGTCCTTGCCAAAGCAATGGCACATCAGGTCCAGATACCATTCTCATGCATACCTGCTGTTGCTGACATGTAGCTCCCATTATTTTAAGTTCAAATGAGATTTCTTGAGGCAGCCAGTTCACATCCAGCTGCATTTTATAGGGTCTCATGAGCTAAGCAGGACTGGGGCTAGCTGATATTTGAATGAGACACTTGGAAAACACCCAGATGCTGTCAGAAGCACTGTCAGTCCGAGTCATTCTAGAGACCACTCTCCAGCCTGGTGCAGGGGGCCCAGTCTTGCTGAAATCTCAGTCTTTCAAATAAGAGTGTAATCGCCTGGTGACATGTAATCTTTACAAGTAGGTGCATGATCACTGGTGACCTGGCCTGTGGGAACTTAATTGTTTTTCTGTCATTTCAAATGTTTGGTTGTTTCCCCGTCTCCTGGCTCAGGACAATTGGTGCATTCCACCTCAAGCAGCTGTGTCTTACCCCTGGGCTAATGAACCATACACCTACGCATGCAGCTTGCAAGCTGCTGGGAGATCCCTGTAGTAGCAGGGAAGCTCTGGGATGCTAATGAGTTAAATGGGTTGACCTCTGAGGAAACTTGACTCATGCAGAATTTGGCTGAGGACAGGCACTAAAAGGAGCCAGCATGTTCTCCACATTCTTGTTTGCTTAAGCAAACACAGGTGAGCAGAGGAATGCAATGTGAAACACATGGCACAGTGGCAGCTTCCCAACCTCTGAGCACAACAGGCTCTACCAGGCTTACAGGATGGGAGAAGTGTTTTGGAAAGCACTACTAAAGGCCTCAGCGTGAGCTCTCAGAGTAATTCTATGGTGAAGACAGGCTAATTAGGCCCTTTTAGATGTGGAAATAGGAGCAGAGACTCCTCTGTGCACAATGTTTTGTCCAGTTCTAGGAGCCACGTGCCAAAAGGATGTGGAGATGCTGGAGAGAGTTCAAAGGGAGGTTACCAAAATGCTGCAGGAAAACAAGAATTTACAGCTTTAAGGAGCACAACCTACTTAGCTTCTCAGAGAAAATGGGGGAGTGCTGAACTGTTCTCTATAGCTACTGATACTGGGAAGGAGATCTGATTGTGGGGGCCGAGTCAGTCAAGGGCATAACTGCATTCAATGCTGGTCCAACCTAAGAATAGGAGCAATTAAACATCAAGGCAGCCTACCAGCACAGTGTATTTTGTAATATCTTTTACTGGGTCAACTCTGGAGTGAGAGAGATGGGAGATGAGCTTTGGGGCACAAAATGCACATTCTCAGGTCTGGGAAAGAAGTGGATCCAGCTTAAGATAAATGCCTGCTACATGGCATTTATCATTCCTGGGATTAAGATGAGATTAGCCAGCTTTCTACAAGGCATGGTTTAATTCAGATCCTGGGAGAAACACTATGCCTGTGAATTCAGGGGTCTGGGTTTGACTGCTGTGGTGGCCCCTCCTAGCCTTGGGATCTGTTCACCCCAGTGGGAGCTGCTTTGCCTCACTTTCCCTGGATACATGCTTCCTGCTGGCTGCTTCACATTAAGATTTTGACTGTAATTAAAGTTCATACTTCAGGACTTCAGATGGATCCTGCTGGGGTCGGGAAGGATAGAGTTTGTTCTCCAAAGCATAATACACCAGGCATATTCTGATAGGCAGTCACTTCATTAAAGGACAGATTTCTCCCAGCTGGAGGTGAAATACCAGCTGGGGTGCTTTGAAGTGATATAGAGTCCTCTTTCTTAGATGCCTGGATGCATATGACTTTCTTCCCCCCCCCCCGCCAAAGAAGCACTGGGGGAGAAGCTGGATTTTAGGTGCAATCCGTTGCCCCCTCGCCACTGCAAATAGCAGGGCAGCTTGGTTAGACAGGCCTAGAACCATCCTGAAATGAAGTGTGGCAATACCAGACTTTCCTAGGGGCTGTTTCTTTAGCTGTATAGGCAGTGTTAATTGAGAGCAATCCACTCCACTTGAGAGCAGGTCACACCCAATCGCCCTCCAAGAACTGAGCCGATCAAAAGATGGGGATGAGGGGAAGCTCATAGCCTCATGAACCCAGTGGCTGATCAATACAGGCTCAATATACCTATTTGCTGTAAGACCTGGTTCCCAAAACTTGTTCCACTTTTGATACTGATTTCTGTTTCTCTAGCAGCAAAGGACGCATCACTTATTAACCCAAGGGCTGAAAATATGTTGGCTAGGGAGAGCCCTTGCTCCTTGTTTGTTGGCTGGTATCTGAAGTGCTTGGAAAGTCCTGGGATGCTGCCATACTTCTTGAGCTTTTGAGAATCCAAGTCACATGCCATGTGTCATGATCACACTACAGAGCCTGAGAAATCATCCCTGACAGAGTGGTATGTATTTCTATGCATATGTGTGTGTATGTGTGTAACAGTAACTATTACATTGGATGTCATACATTAGAGCAAGAGAAGGAAGATCTGAAAAAGCACATTCAGTTGACTTGCTAATAGGTTTTGTTTGTTTTAATTTGTAATTATCAAGAAACTTTTTACACTATTTTCTGTGTATATTGAATATTTTACTAAGACGCTATATGGTGCTCTCATTGAAAACTGATTGGGAGATTTTAGTACCTATTTATCCAGATCTTGTATGCAATAGCCCAATACTTACCTTTTGTGAAATCCTTATTGAAAAGTCCTGCAAAGCCGTAATTCCAGCCTCAGCATCAGCAAAGAAGATAAGTACCCTAAGGGTCCACCAGTATTGTTGCTGTAGTCCCCCACCTTTCTTAGTGGCAAAAGTGATTGGCTGAAATTCTGGAAGGAAATTTCCCCGGGGTCACAGTATCAGGGACCTGAGGAGGCTTTGATCTTCCTCAGCAGCTTAGAACATGATGTAGCACTAAGAAGATTGGGCAGATCTTCCTTGACACATTCCCTGCTTGCTCTAGGGGATAGGAAGCTCAGTTTCTCCAGTTCTCTGGTTGTGGCACACGGCATACTAATCTTCAGAGGACTTTGGTCTAACCTAAGTCTTTAGGATCAATATAAGGTTATTTAAGTGAAATCTATGTTCTCTGATATGTAGGAGGATCTCATCGGCCCTGTTAACCCTTAATCTCCATAAAGCATTCACCCCATCTTAGCAAGCTTCTTGCTCTGCAGCTCCCATAGCACCTTCACTGGCATCTAGGCGCTTTCAGCACAGCTTGTTGTGTTCACCATCACTGAGAAGTGGGGAAGGAATCCCATCTTCTCTCTGTAAGACTGGTATAGCTCTCAATCAGTGACTGGGAAAGAGAGGGTTAACACTCTTTCTCTCCCTGAGCAAATACCCAGGCCTCTTATGGGGATTACCAGGAAGCCCAGCCATGATGGGAACATAGCAGGGCTCAGCTGGAGCTATTTGTGCCCTATCCCAGCACACTATTAGACCTTTGAGCTCTTGAGAGTTGCTCCCTGTGGACTGGAGTGATCTAGATGTCAGGCCTGCTCTGGGACTGGGGGCAGATGTGCCAGTGAAGTGTATATGAGTGATTTCATTTAGGGAAAACCCTGATTATATGAGAAGTCTTGTTGTATTTCATGTCTATGAGAAGCCCTTTATTTTGAAGCCCAGGCCATGGGAGAACCTCAATAAGCATTTAGGTAGACCCATGTCTGAAACATCAGAAAGGTGGGGGAAGGCCACGTGCCTCGCCTGTCAGCTCCTTGGAATTTCCTCTTGCTCCTGTCTTGCCGTCGTCTGGAATATGCCTCCAGACTAAGGTGGTATGTAATAGCTGTTACTCAAGGTTTTTCGACAGCTGTGGCTGTGCATATTTGCTTGTGCGTGACGTGGTTCTGTCTGAGTTCCTTATCTGCGTCTAGCTCTTAGACTCTGATTCTTTAAAACCCGCAACCAAGCCTTACTGCCGCAACACTTGTTCCTCTCCCTTGGGGCGGGTAGAAGTCTCTCCATGACCATCTTGACTCTCAGGACTTTCCCTAATAACTCGGGTTCCAGACAGTCCTCCAGGTGAAGCAGTCTTTGAAAGAAAATATGCACCTGGGAGCAACTATGAGCATTTGGCTATTACCCACACCATTGATCTGTGGGTCAGACTATCATTTTCACCTCATTGTCAAAATATGGTGGGTATCTGAGTCAGAAAGACAGATGGGCTGTCCCACCCTGCACTGTTTACTCTGGAGTTGCGTGGTTTTATTACCTTTGTCCTTGAACTCTGTGGCCTTGACATTTGAGTCACTGAATTGGGGATCTCTTCTGTACCAGGGAAAACATCACTTGTTGTAGGGCACAGAACCAGAAGCTGATGGGATTTTAGAAGCCTGTTGTGTAGCAATGAGCTGGAGGCACCAGGAGGGAGGCCTTGAAGAGCTAAGGAGATGTTGATAGGTACTGTCCTTTCAGGGGGGTTCTGGGAGAAGAAAGAAGCACCCCCTGCTAGTTCCAGCGTACTGCTTCTAGGTTAGAGTTGAGATTTAGGAACAAAAAGGCCCTTGACTTCCAGGTGGGACCTTAGGCATGCTTGTGAAGTCCATCTTTGAATTTTGGAGAGTTATTACCAACTTGTATCACTCAACAGGGCACTGGTTGTAAGCGAGGCCTCTCAGACATTTATTTATTTTTAAGTTTCTTTTTCTTCTCAGCTAATGGGAGCATTGTTAGTACTGACAGACCTGGATGCAACTTGAGGCAATTACATTGCTGTTTTTGAGCCTTTACTTAGCATACAGAGTCATGCAGAGCACCCGGAATGCCGTTCTATAGAAGGAGAAAGGAGTTTCCTCCGAACGAAGTGGTGGGGGGAAGAATCTGAATCGCTTCAAGATGAAGCTCAAGTGGGTGGAAGGATGATGAGAGAGTTCTTGGGTCCTTTTAATCGGCGTACATGATGCATGGAGATTCAGGTGTCTGCCATGCCCAGTTAGAGTTAAAGGAACTCAATCTCTGTGGGAGGCATCTTGTAATTTTGTTTTTCAGAGCATCTGTTGGGGTTTTTTTTTGTTTTCTGCCCTCTCCCCCCACCCTGCCCATCATGACTGCTGTATTGGCTTTTGGGTGGGTTGTTTTTTTCCCTTCCTCTGCAGCTTTGCAGATTGGCTACAGCTACAGGTGGGAGTCTTGGTTGGGATATTCTGGTTGTTCCTGCCAGCACTTCAGAACCTGTTCAATACCTGGCTAGAGGGTCTTGCTCTGCTGCATGGGGCCAAAACAATTTTTAGATGTGGGGCTCAGTTCTTTCCCTAGGTCAGATTGGCATGGTAGTATGGGTTTTGCCTTCCTCTAGCATTGAGGTATAGTTCTCTTTCTAGCGTTATCTGAGCCTATATCGCTGTTATAATGATTTCTCTACTGATGCAGTCACAGGCCCAGGGCCCTGATTTTTTTTTTTTTTTTTTTCCCCATGCTCTTTATTTATGGCAAGTTGTCTGGTGTTCTTGGCGTTGTTTTCATAAACAGCTATGTGGCTGCAAGGCAAGAAGAACTGGAGAAGACCATTTTGAGGACTTTTTGGATAATGATTGCATGTGAATGCTCAGAAGCATTTTTGACTCAATGGCCTCCTTCTGGTCATATATTCCTATTTTTCCTATGTTTTAATTTTCTCTTTCAGTTTGCTTGATACCTGGTAAGTGTCCTTTTGCATTAGGGGTTGTGAATCCTGCAGTATCTAAAGTCCTGAGATCCCTATGTCTTGGCCTGGTGGCATAAAAAAGGAGAAGGAAGGAACACGTTTGGAAGAACTTTGACGCGTGTGTGTCTTCTAACTCTGATCATAGCACAGTTAAGGTCCCCCCCCCCTCCCCCCCACAAATAACTGAGTAATTGGGACATGATTTCAGCTGCAGTGAAGAGTAATGAGAATAAAGAAGAGGACAGTGGATACTGTGTATGTTGGCCATTCTCTGTTGCATCACTTATCTTTAGTAAAGTTTTTCTCTGAAGTAGCCAGTATGTGGAATTTTTTTAATGTGACTGAACTTGGTATCTTGCCAAGTTCAGGCAACAACTGTAGTATTTTTTTGCTGAAATGTAGTAAGTAGGAATGTTCCCAAAAGTGCATGGTGAGCAGTATTGGATTGGGTGAAAGAGATGCAGGTAGATGCCTTAAAAGAAAGGGAATCTTCCATAGTAAAGCATAGCAAGGACAGCAGTGATTTAAGTCCATTGTAGATAAGACGTATGCTGTGCAGCATACAGTTAAAATTGTTACCTAGAGCACACTGAATAGTTTTCCCCCCGGGAACAGGCATTCAATCATTCATTGTAAAGCTGGTGGGCAAAAGGCTGAAACTCAGTAGCTCTTTGGAAATCCCGAGGTTCTCTGGACAATGACTACTTTTGCAGCCCTCTGCATGGCTTGCTTTAATAATGTATTATTGATGCATTCTCCTAGGAAACTCAGTGGGAAGAGTCTATTGGAGGACAAGGGAGACTTCCACTCCACAATCGCCCTGTGGCACGAATGTACACTAGTGAAATGATGTTGGAGAAAGGTCAAGTTTAACAGTGGCGGCAATAAGGATGCCATTTCCACGTGTCAGTTTGGCCTGGTACTTTGCATTTCCCACTAATGCATTTGTGCAACTCATGTGAATGATAATGAGGGCTTCATTATGAGGCTCCTATAGGTCTCTTTCATCTGCTGCTTATTAGGGGGAGGCTAAGTATCAAGCAGGAATTATGGTACAGTATGTTATAAACAGAATAAACACTTCCTTTGAGTCAGTTATGTCTGACCAAAGGCCCTTCTTAGTTGATGTCCAGACACTTCATTTGAGACTAGTCTCAACATGGCTCCTTTGATTTCTGAATTTAAACCAATATGCTACACATTCCCCTTACTTTAGATTATGATTAATTGTGGCCCTCAGAGTCCCATGTCAGCGTTTACCCTCTCAAACTCCAGTCTGTCTTCTCTTCTGATTTCACCTCAAAGCCCAAAAACCAAAGATGTTGCAAGAGACTGCACATTCAGACTAGCCAGTACTTTTTGCCACGGTCTGTGTAACCCAAGGGGCACGGGCTAAGATGATAAAGCGATGTGGCGGGAACCTGTTGTAGTTTCTCTGGCAAACAGTGGAGCTAAGGTGAAGGTGCACCGTAAAGAAGCAGAAAGAGGGAGGGGAGGACAATCGGAGGAATTTAGTTTCTGATTTATATACTGTAATTAGGAACTTCGTTTTCTTCTTTCTTTCTTTCTCACATGCCTCAACTCCCAACTGCTGTGCACAGCCACCCACTGCGTGTGTGCGGCACTTTTTTGTTATAAACATGCCCCGGGTATCGTGGAATTGGGGCCAAGCATACACTAATAAAATTAGAATATCATCCGACAGGTCTGGACTGCACCATGGGCAGAACATATTTGGCAGGCCTCTGCTTCCTTCTCAGTCTAGTCCAGGGACATTCCCTAATCCTATCTGAACAGAGATTGAACTTGCAAAACGAGTCCTAGCTTGCGAACTGAGAGTCAGGCACATCTTAAAAGCTTCCTCAGCATCCAGCTCCAGTAAGTCTTTTATGTCTTGTGCACCCTGCTAAGTACACGCAGCAGGCCATCCTGTTCTCGAGCTCCTGTGACCCAGGAAGATGTCTGTGCTTTTTTTCCCCATGCTGTGCTATACTTCTCAGCACAAGGCAGTTGTGTTAGGGCCATCTTTTCTGTCCTCTTTCTCTGTGGGCTCTGGCTCAAAACCAGAAATAATGGAGCTCTGATTTGTACTGTTAATGAGCATTGGTTTGAATCCCAAGTCCCTACTTGATATGGACATCTGCATCCCTCTGTTGGCTGCTGTTGAGGAATGTTTATGGGGATGGGTGGCTTTTATTTTTTTTCCCTAAGTACCTGGAAGATAGTGATTCGTATGTGAAACTGAAGAATCTCCAGCTTTTTCATTCAGAAGACCACTGTAAAGGTGATAACAGCTTTTGTGGTCTGACGACCTTGTGATTTGGCTCTCAAAAGGTTTTATTTTTTTCAGGTTCTGTGTACCACAGGGCCTCTGCAGCTTAGAATTAAGAACTACTACCTAGAAATTATTGCTATTGTTGAAGTACAAATCGGTTTGCAGAAGTAAACTGTTTTGCAGGTGACATCAAGTTGGGTGGAACTGTGGATGCTCCAGAGGGCAGGGCCGGGATCCAGGATGACCTGGGTAGACTGGAGAAACGGTCGGCCAGATGCAGTTCAGCAAGGACGAGTGCAAGAGTCCCACGCTTGGTGGCTGTGTGTGGGATCACCTCATGCACAAATACAAATTGGGAATGACTGGCTAGGCTGCAGTACTGCAGGGAAAGGCCTGCAGGTTAGAGTAGATCATAAACTAAATATGAGCCAGCACCACTCTAGTTGCCAAAAAAAAAAAAAAAAGGGCAACAGTATCCTGAGTGGTATTAATAGCAGTGTCGCTTGCAAATCAAGGGAAGTGATTCTTCTGTTTTATTCAGCACTGGTGAGGCCTCACCTGCAGTGCTGTGTCCAGTTTTGGGCACTACAGTTCAAGAAGCACGTGGACCATTTGGAAATATTCCAGTGCAGAGCAAGAAAAATGATCCAGGGCCTGGAAAGCGGGACTTGTGAGGAAAGGCTGAAAGAACTAAGGTTATATAGTCTGGAGAAGAGAGAATTGAGGGGGGATATGATGAGTATTCAGATACCTGAAGGGTGATTACAGAAGCGAGATGAGCTTTTCTGTGTGATTGTAAGGGACAGGACAAGGAGCGATGGCCTTAAGCTGCAGCAGGGGAAATATTGGCTGGAGTTGGAGGAAATTTCTGACCTCGAGGGTGGTCAGGAATCGGAACGGGCTGCTTAGAGAAGCTGCAGAATCTCCATCCTTGGAAACTTTCTGAAGCAGGCTAGACTGATATGTGGCTGGGATAGTTTAGTCAAGGATGATCCTGGCCTGGACTAGATGACCTTGTGAGGTCTCGTCTAGCTGTACTCTCCTATGATCCAAAATATTGAGCACAATGCTAAAAAAGTTGGAGTGGGATTTTCACTGGGAGTGGACTCTGGCCAGTAGTGAATGGTTTTGGAAAATTCCAGCTGAAATATTATGGCAAATAAATTGCTTATGACTAAGGCAGCTTTGTCTAGGACACTGGATACCAACTGAGGAGAAAAGTTGTAACCACAATGAGGAATCGGGAACGAATTATTCTGTTCATCTTGTTACTAGATGAGAAAGTGCTGTGTAGCTTGGCAGGTCAGTGAAATCAGATCCAGGAGTTTGCAGGCGGAGGGTGAGAAACCAGGTGTTTTTGTACAAGGCCCGGTTGGCAATGTGCAGCATTCCAGCACTGTCAAGGTTGCATCTTAGCTCCTCGTCCTCAGACGGAGCCCTCCTGATCACAACTTCATCTTGCGCTGTAGCCAAGATGGGCAAGTATCATTTAGAAAACCTTTGGATAGGTGGATAATGAGCTCTATTTCAAATGCACACAAAACACACTTTCAGGCTCTGCTCCAGGCCCTGCTACTCATGCCTCTAGCCCATATGTTACACTGAAAACCATAGTGAATTGTTTTCCAACCTTCGGCGAATGGAAGATCAGTGTAGGAGTTCTTTAAATCTGCATCTGGGAGAGAGAAGAAAAGCAGGGGCTGCCCCATTGCAGTTATGCTTATCATGAAGTTATTTCATTCCTCTTCCACAGTACAACTAAATGCAGCCCTCTTCTTGCACCTGAATCTTGCTTTCATTTTGTAACATCACTCATCGCTCTTTCGCGTGTCAGCGCTACCCGCTATCAGCCCAATGCACATTCTTTTTAACAAACAACACTCTGCTCCCCTCTCAAGGTCTTGGGATGAATTATTTCAGAGATACCATTCAAGGACCTTAAATATATTGGCTCTAGAGCTATTTTTCCTTGCTAGGACTCTCTCTAGCCCTTTGATTATGGGTCTGTGACAGGAGATGACTAGGGCTGTGCAAAGCTTCGGTCCCTGATTTGATTCAGTGGCCAAATCTCCAAATTCAAATTGAATCAGAGGACCCTTTAATTTCTCCTAATCAAATCGGAACCCTCCAAATCGATTTGGAGAAATTCAGAAAGATTCAGAGATTCGGACATAGACACAGCTTTAAATGATTTTTCTACATACCTCTAGGTAGTGGGCAGCTCGTGAAGGCTGCGATGGTGCGGTGCATGAAGTGTCCCAGAGAAGTGCAGGGGGCTCCCCAGAGTGCTCAGCAGCAGGCTGGAAGTGGACCAGAAGCACTCCCGGTCCACTTCCAGGTCCGCTGGGGAGTGCACTGGGGTGTGCCTCCCCCCCCGGCTTGGTGACTGGTGCCTCCTGGGTCTGGGGGGGGCACCCAGGGTCCCCCCATAGCCAATCAGGGTCCTCCAGTGCCCTCCCCAGCGGTACTTCCAATCCACTTCTGGGTTCACCACTAAGCACATGAGGGACCGCCCCCCCCGGCTCCTCTGGGACACTCCATCCGCCCCAGCATCGCAGCGATCACAAGCCCTGATACCTAGAGGTATGTAGAAAAAACATTTAAAGCTGTGTCTATGTCCAAATCAGCATTGAATCTTCAGATTCGGATTTGCCGGAATCAAATTGGGGACAGCGATCTGAATCAACGAATCAAATCGCTCCCTGATTCAGCCGGAATGCAAATCTGAACTTTGCACACCCTTAGAGATGACCTTCTTAAACGTGTAAGATCCAGTGGTGTTGCTTTCTGTCTGCCAGAATTTGAGAAGCTGGGTGAAAAAGGTAATGCCCACACTTGTGGAGGAAGAGACTAGATGGACTGGTAGGCATATGATGTCCCTTGTTTCCATAAGTTTTGCTATGTCCAGTTGTTTCCTTCCATCCCTGTCTAAAATTCTCCTTGAAACGTCTGCTGTGATGCCTGGTTCTTGGGTTGGGTGATTGGCCCCTTGTAGTCAGCTGCTACTAATACCTTATCATCCAACCCCCTCTTTTTCTACTTACTCACTTGTCACATCGTTCAAATCTTACACTTGTGTTTCTTTGGGGAAGAGAGCTGCCCCATGTAACCCATTTGTACAAATCATTGTACAGTAAGGCCTTAATCCTTGCTTGAATCTTGTATGGGCTATTTTGTTAAAAATAACACGCATCCCAACATTTCCATCTGCTTTGCAATACAGAAGTGGGCGATGAACAAAAGAACCTTCACTGAGTGAGGCCGAGATGGACTGGAGGATGGGAGCTGCAACGGTGCCAATGCTGCTCTCCAAAACGAACAGCAAACCTTCATCTGAACAATGAGAGTCTGGATAATTTTGAGGGAGTTTGATTTGATGAAGGAGATACTGTCTCAATACAGTATGCTCCTGCTTCATATCGGGCTCACTTAGAACGTTGTTTTAGAGCAGCAATAATTAGGACTTCTCCCAGAGAATGCG
Organism: Crocodylus siamensis; assembly: GCF_052110815.1. NCBI lineage: Eukaryota > Metazoa > Chordata > Crocodylia > Crocodylidae > Crocodylus > Crocodylus siamensis. Next base: position 279,747,106 of record NC_143396.1, on the reverse strand, counting down.
ATGGGCTGGGCAGTTGATGGCAGGATAGCCCAGGATCTGGCCATGTGGGAAAGGGGAGTAGAAACGAAGATGATGTATAGAGTACATGGCATGCCTGGTGTTTTTTAACAAGGATTTTGTCTGCATCTTCATTGTGTAAGTGTCTTCTTCACAACTGTCCAGTCTTCATCCTCTCCAGCTAATAGAGTTTTAAATGTAACCACTTGTGTCTTTTCTGCGATTGCCTAGGAAAATAAAATGGTCAGTAGCTCCCTGCAGCTACAGCATACCTTACTATTCCCGACCCACAAGCCCATCATCTTCTGTGGTATTCTCAGTCATAAACCACTTTGGATGCAGCAAGTGCTTTGCTAGAAATTGGGAAGTACTAGGCAGGCTGGATGCTAGAAGCAGTTGCATGAGAATTCCTCATAGCTAATAATAAAATCTGGAGGTAAAGAGTAGGCCTTTGCAAAGCAGCTGGTGTTCACTAGAATTCGGATTTGGCCAATTCGGGGAACAGTGATTCAAATCACTGTCCTGAATCAATTCAGCCAAATCTGATTCGGAGATTTGGCTGCTGCTGAATCCCTGAATCTCACAGGCCTCATCCCCCCACTTGCTTTCAATGGCTACCCCGCCTGCTCTCCCAGCTGGTTTTAAAAAAAAAAAAAAAGCCCCCGCTCACCACCTGCTGCCAAGCAGGGGGGCGATCTCCACTGCCCTGCACTGCATGGGGGGGCTCTACCATGAGCCCCCTGACCCCTGCCCGCTCTCCCAGCCTCCTCCCACCCCCCATGGCTGTCCTGCCTGCCCTCCCAGCCCTTTTTTTAAAAAAAACCCTGACTCACTGGCTCCTGCCAGGTGGGCGGCGATCCCTGTGCCACGTGGGGGGCTCTGCCACAAGCCTCTGGAAGCTCTCATGCCACTGCAGCAGCCAGTGAGTCTGGGGGTTTGGGAGGGTTTTTTTTTGGGGGGGGGGTTGTTTGTTTGTTTTTAAAGGGCTGGAGCTGGGCTAAGTGAGGCAGCCATGGGGGGGGCTGAAAGAGCAGGTGGGGGTCAGGAGGGCTCATGACAGAACCCCTAATGCAGCATGGGGCAGTGGGGATCCCCCCTCAACTGGGCAGCAGGTGGCGAGTAGGGGCTTTTTTTAAACAACCGGGAGCTGTGGCCAGCCAGGGCAGCCATGGTGGGACTGGGAGAGTGGGCGGGGGCACTCAGGAGAGCTGGGGGAGCAGGCAAGGGATGGGGCCCGGCAGGGGTCCCCACATGGTCTCCTTGACCTTCTCCCAGCCTCCCTCCCCTGCCCCCTACTTGCCAGCATGAATTCTACATCCAGCTCCCTGCTGCAGCCAGTGGGGACTGCCTGAATCGCTGAAGCTCTCCGAATCTTCCAAATTGATTTGGAGAGCTTTGAATCGATTTGAACCTTTTAATAGGTCCCCTGATCAGTTCGGATTTGGAGTTTCGGCCACCGAATCATGCCGAATCTCCTCCCAATCAAATCAGCACCCAAAACTTTGCTTAGCCCTAGTAAAGAGAGTGATGGGAGAAATACAGTTCATGGACTTAGTCAGATTGCAGGAAGTTGGGGATAATTTCTTATTGGCTTCACCAGGGAAGAAACTGAAGAGTGCAAAACTAGGGCTGGCCTTTTCTTCATGAGCTGTACTTATACACCAGGTATATATACATGAACAGAAAGACAGCCACACTGACTGCTAACCAAATGGAAGTGTGCCATGTGAAGTGTGCTATGTATTCTTTCTTTCTCTCAAGCTTTTACCACAGCTCTGTTCCCAGGCCTTTCGGCTTGTTAATGAATACATGACTGGACCTGCTTCAAGGACATAATCTATTGTATGTGGCCCAGACTAAAACAATAGACATTATTTCTTTATGTTCCCCCTATGAAGACATGATATAAGAGGAGGAAAGGGAAGTCATATAGCAGATGAAAAAGGAAAAGGATACCCAACATGAGTGGGGTGAAAGAGGCAGAAAAAGTGGGAGGAAAGCAAAGAGAAGTTGCAAATTGTTAATGAAGCACAGGAAATATAAGCTATGTAGGGGTAGTAAATAGCTTGCTTACGAGGCTAAATTGGGAGGAATTTTTAAATTCCACTGAACAGAGAAATAACACAACAATGCCTACAAAGATTAAAAATATGGCTAGGAAATAATGTAAAGAAACTGGAATAATGTAGACTGCTCCATCTGAAGAAAAGTGTCTGAAATGCACTCAGTGGGTGCATGTACACATGAAATGAGCAAAGCACAATAAACTCCAGAGCAGTTTGAGCTGGAGTCAGCTGTTCTTGGGTGCAGCATTTACACGTGCACCTGTGACAGCAGCAGTTTGAGCTCTGGCAGAGCAGTCATGGGCTGGCTGCAGGCTCTGGGGGTCAGCTACAGGTGATAGTGTTGGTTGGTGGAGGGGCTGGCTGGGGCACAAGGGTGCTAAAGTGTGGAGCTGCCCCCCAAACTTTAGCACCCTTGGGCCACATCCAGCCGCTGTCATCATTTACAGATGCATTTTGTTGCACTTCATTTCTCTGCCGTGAGAGAGTACTACCTTACAGCGGAGTTAGTTAATTTACTGAGTCCTAATAATAGCACACATATAGATAGCGATGCTTTATGGCAGAGCTAATTAGCCAACTCCACAGTAAAGTATGTGTGTAGATGCACCCACTGGCAATAATGCTGAAAAAGAATGTGACTAGATAGATATGAGTCGGCCAATCTGACATGACTTTCTGCATCCAAACCGCATTGCAACAGGCCAGTGCAGTTCTCAACCCCACATCCATTGGCATCTCATGAAGAAGCATTCCTTGACTGCAGCTGAAATAGTATGAAACTTCTTGGCATTGCATTATCAAAAACACATTGACAAGGAACAGCAGCAACATGATCAAGGTGGTGGGAGTGGGTCTGATTAATGAAGATGAAGAGATGGTTAGATATAACTTGGATGAGGGATGCCAAAGTGGGCATGAGTCTACAGGTATCTGAAGGGTGCTCCAAACCGTGAGACTGAACTTGATTACACAGATGCAGATTTTATGAGATGGGCTGCCTCTACACACTACATCTACTGTGCACAATTACCTGTTTAATTGCGCAATTAATCTAGAGTAGCTACATGTGCCAGTGAACTATAGTGTAAAAAAGGGCAAACCAGCTCAAGTTTTTGCTGGAAAATGTGTAATAACTATATAGCTGGTTTCTATCCAGCTTTAATGTGCACATTTCACTTGTGCCCTGTGGCTGGGAAACCATAGCTGTGGGGTTGTACCATGCACCCTGGGGCTGGGAAACCACAGCTCCCAGGATCTCCCAGCTGCAGGGTGCCCCATAGCTGTTGGGGATGAGAGTCCTATTAGCTATGCGTGAGGTACAGCCAGGGCTGAGAATCCTGTTGGCTGCATGATAGGATCTTATGCTGGATTCTACAATCACGCCTGTGCATGTGTGGCATAGCAGGAGGCACGATTAGGATCTAATGCATGATCCAGTCATTGTGCCTTTACCTGCATGTGTAGAGGGGGCCATAGAGGGATAAAGTCCCTGCCAGTGCAGTGCACTAGAACGTACAGGCCTTAGAAGTTGGGAGAGTAGAACAAAGTGGTGATCTTCTTGCTTGGGACACTTATAGCAGTATAAAATGTACTATATGCACAGTCCTGCTGTGGTAGGGAAATAGAATCAATGACTCAAGTCAGGGATACCTATTCTTGTCTCTGATACAAAAAGGAATTTTAAAAGAGAGGTTTTTTTGGAGAAAGAAATGACTGAAGAATGCAATGCCTCTCCTTCACTTCTCTTAAGAAGAGCTTATTTAATTAATAACCAAATATAAGTAGAGCAGTTGAGTAGTCATATGAAAGAAGTAGCAAAATTATTTAAAGAACCAGTGAAGAAATATCAGGAGGAAAATGCATTTAAATCTTTGCACCGGGCCAGATGGTATACACCCAGGGGTATTAAAGGAATTAGCTGTGAAACTCTTGGAATCATTATCCATTATATCCAGTTGCTCTTGGAGAACTGAGAAGGCCCCTTAAGACTGGCAGAGGGAAAATAATGTCCTGATTTTCCAAAAGGGGAATTATAGACCAATTAGTTTAACGTCCTTTCCAGGTGAAAATTTCTGTCTAATAATCAGGGACTGCCAGTGAATGCTCTGAAGGAAAGAAAAGAAACTTCATTACACATGAAGCAAGGATGCATTAAAAAAATGGCATCGAAGTAATAGACTTTGCCTCTTCGATAAGCTATTAGGTTGAAAAGAGAGGCCATGCCATGGTTACTAAATAGCTTGATTTTTGGAAAGGAATTGAATTCAATTTCCTAAGACATAATCTTCCCGGAGCCTGATCCATCCCTAATGAATTCAACATGGTTCTTTCCATTTACTTTAACAGAGATTGGATTGGGCCCAGAGAGGAACAAGAAAGGTGCAGGGTGGATACAGAAGGACAACAATGAACTAGATTAAAATCTGCCCCGACAATGGAAAGCAGAGTGTGATCGTAAATATTGCAGTGTTCAGTTGGCCTCCACAGGGACTCATGCTGGGTCAGACATTATGTTCAACAGTATGGAGGAAGAGGTAGAAAATACATCAGTCACACTTCAAGTGAACACCCAGATGGGGTGAGGATGGCTACTCATTAAGCAGATGCAGCATTCCAAGGGGGGAAGTGGACAGAGAGAACAACATGGCTAGGGACAGACATTACATACAAACTGGTTTAAGTGATCAGAAACTGGCTTAAGCCTGAAACCGAACAGATGTTCAGTGCACATAAACCAGTTTGAAAATGGCTGAAACCAGTTTGAAATAAACCTGGCTGAATGTAGTATCAGACTTAACTGATTTGGTTTAAACCAGTTTGTGCAACGTCTGTCCCAGGCCCCTTGCTGGTTTAAGATAAACCAGACACCCCCCAGCATGCTCTCTGGGTTGGGTGGGGCTCTCTGCTCCAGAGCAGGGCTGGCCCCTCCCCTCTGCATTTGTCTGACTTCCTCTTGCGAAACAGGGATTTTCCCCCTGGTTTATGCAGACACTTTCGCTTTAGCTAGCAGACCACATGCTGGCTACAGTTGTGCTGTTGGGAGATGATGAAGGAAGACAGGCTTTTTGGAGTTAATCAACAGCTTCATTTCCTTCCTCAGAAAAGCTGTTTGCTCCCCTCCCCCACTCTAAGTACAAATTTCCCCCTCTCCTCTGCCTTGCAGAGAAGTGTCTACTGACTTGGATAAACTTGGAGAGCCAGCAGACTGGGTCTGCGCTGAATCAACAGGTAGCTGGTAATGTCTCTGTTTTCTTAATGGGGCAATAAACACAGATAGGGGTGATAACCACTATTATCAGTCCTCCCTTCCCCCCCACCTTGCTTGCCTGTCAGTTTGCTGCATACAGTATGCAGAAGCAGGCAGGGAGAGTGAAAAGCTCCATGCACAACACACCCACCCTTGCCTCAGAGTGCTGGCTGGGGGTGGGGGTCTGGCCTGTTGAACAGCAAGCAGGGAAAAGCCTGGGGTGGCGTAGGCAGGGTGGAGGTTTACACCCTTCCCTAATCAGACCCCTGCTGGGGCCTGGCCATGCCCCCACCCCCAGCTCAGCACTGGGGCTGCTCTAGTGCCCCCAGCTTTTAGCCTTAGTCACTGCAGGCATGTGCCTGAATTTCCTCAGTCTAGAGAGATTGTCTGTATGGTTGGAAACCGATTCAGCCTTTGCAGGTTAGACTAACCTGCGAAGGTTGAATCAATTCAGGCTCAGGCTTTTTGAATGTCTGTCCCTACCCTATGAAAGTAAGCAAAAGAGAAGTGCAGAGAAATCCACAGGGGTAGTAACCCTTGCAAATAGAGTGCAAAATGGGAAGGCAGAGGCTATGGGGAGTAGCATGTAGAGAGGGACTTTGGGTCCAAAAGCTGATGAAAACATTGACTGGTGCACAGTCCTTTACTGTGTAAACAGGCACAGTTCTGGGCAGGGATAGTGGGAAGGCTTCAAAGAAAGAGGAAATACCAGTTTTATCCAAATCCAAGGCGACTTTGAATTTAACACCCCCCCCCACCTCCCAGTAATTAGATTGAATACATGGAAAAATGTAATTTGTTATAATTATCCATGTATAGAATCTAATTAGTGGAAGGTCACCTTAAATTCATCCCCTCTACCAGTGTGGCAAGGAAAGTGGTGGCAGATGGGGAGGACCCAGACCCCACACCTTGCTTCCCTGCTCCTTTTCCTTGCTTTGCCTGTCCCCCCTGCTATGTGGCCCTCTGCTGCTTGCCGTTCTGTGCCTGGTCCCTGCTGCCACATTCCCTACAAACCCCCCACCATTACCCTCTGCAGCAGCTTTGCTCCTCTGGAGCAGTCAGCAGTGGCGTGACCCTGATCCACTCAGGAAGAGGCTTGGCTGGGAGTTGCCACTGCGAAATCAGGGCTGGAGGGACCAGAGCAAGAGGTAAGGGGAGATTACAGAGAGTGTGTGTGTGTGTGTGTATGGGGTAGGGGGTGTAGTCAGAGGCATAGTGGGGACAGGCTGCAGGTCTTCCCTGTGCTCCCCCCAGCCACGAGTCCCTCCCTTGCCAAATGAGCCATTGTGGCCTGGTGTAGGCAGCAGCTCAGCTCCAGCTTCAGCCCTGAGGCTGAGGCCAAAGCTGGAACTGAGCTGCTGCCTGCTTTGGGCCCTACTGAAATCCAAGATGAGGCTGCTTTATCCCTTGTGCTGATTTCGGGAAGAACTTTTGTCTTGGGGTCAGGTAAACGGGGATGCTGGATTTCTGTGGGGTAAAGGAGCGTGGATGGACTGACCTGTTCAAATCTAACCTGTACAGTCTGGCAAAAATGGAAGGCATGGGGAACATTGGCTGTGCAGACATACCTGCCCATAAAGAAGGATAAGGGAGGACGAAAATCTAGTTCGATTAGTTAGCAATGATGGGACTATGTACTTCAACCATGGCATAAAAAGATGCAGATCTACTGACTTGGATAAACTTGCTGTAGGAGTGGCTCGGTAAATCAAAGATGCGTCTTTTCCATCGGAGAGCAGCATTTGCCGCAAACAGAAGTGTCGCCCCATTTTGTCTGTGTCGCAGGGTAGCCACCTGGCAGCAGCTGTGTTTGGATCTTATCTAGACTCACTGTTGTTTGGCCCAGGGGCTGCTGCCAGCAGAAGGGGAAAATGGAAATGGACACATTCTTCTTATTCCTGTTCTAGTAGTGAGGCCAGCTTCACAAAGAGGTTGGAATTAAAACAGCTTGGAGCTAGATTACACCTCTCAAGGGAAGCCCTGAGTTGGGGGCAGGCCAAGGGAAAGAGCAGGAACAACGTGCATGGAAAGGCAGAATCCCTTCTGGAGCACCAGCAGGTACAGATGAGCTTGGTAAAGGGAGTAGCCTACTCCCGTGTAGCGAGCTGCCCAACATGTGAGAGTGGAGTGATGTGTCCCCACCTTCTCTCAGCCCTTCACTTGAGGGCACAGTGATTCCTCTGCAGTCGTAGAGGGCAAAAGTAGTTGGGCAGTGGATTCTGAGGGTTCATTGCACCAACGGTGCACTTCTGTGAGATTTAACCCTTTGTTCTTAGAAGCCAAATCATCAGTCATCTCTCTCACTTCTGTTACCTTGGTGGCCACTCACTTCATTGGAGACAAGCTGGGAAAAGGAAAGGCACTTTGGAAAATTCAGTTGGTTGCCATCTGATGAGTGGTGAGGACCAGTCTACTGCGCTGGTGCTTCTCGCACTCTGTCTGTCAACTGCTGGCTGGAACTGAAGGAGCTGGTTACTATCTACAAAGCCTTAAAAGATTAGAGACCCAGCAGACGCCTCTGCTTTCTCCTCTCTGACTTAGCTTACATCTTCCATTTTTATTCACTTATGCACTTATTCTATTTACACCCTGCTCTTCCCAGCAAAGACTCAGCATGGCTTACAGTAGGAGATTTAACAGGGACCCACTAAGCAATATCTAGGCCTAGTTTTGATTCCTGAGTGTTTGCCCAAAAAGGGAAGTCTTACAGTGCTTCTGAAGGTGCTCAGGCTCTGGCAGGCCTCGAGGGGAGGGATTTCCAGAGCTGGAGAGAAACTGATGAGACTGATTGCCCATGTGTTTGTAGCAAGCAGACTTGATGTACTGATGGTACTTGCAGGAGGTTGAAAATATCCAGCTGACCTTAAGGATTGTGTTGAGGCATAAGGGAAAAAGTGGTCCCTTAGATAGAGTCATAGAAAATGATTGGAAGGGACCTCAGGAGGTCAGCTAGACCACCCCCTGCTCAAAGCGGGGCCATCCCCAACTATTCATCCCAGCCAAGGCCTTGTTTAGCTGGGTTTTGAAAATCTCTAAATTCCACAACCTCTCTGGGTAACCTGTTCTAATGGCTTACTCCCTTCCTAGTGAGAGACTTTGTCCTAATATCTAACCTAAACCTCCCTTGCTGCAACTTGAGGCCATTGCTCCTCATTCTGCCACCACTGAGAACAGTCCAGCTCCATCCTCTTTGAAACCCCACTACAGGGAGTTGAAGGCTGCTATTAACCCCCCTCTCAATCTGGTCTTATCCAGACTAAATAAGCCCAGTTCCCCCAGCCTCTCCTCCATAAGTCATGTGCCCCAGCTCTTGAACCATTGTAGTTGCCCTCTGCTGGACTCTCTTCAGTATGTCTACATCCTTTCTGTAGTGGGAAGCCCAAAACTGAACACAGTCCTCCAAATGTGTCCTTACAGGTGCTGAATAGAGGGAAATAATCACTTCTCTCAATCTGCTGGCAGCATTCCTACTAATGTAGCCCAGTATGCTTTTAGCCGCCTTTGCAACGAGGCCATACTGGCCATATTCAGCTTATTGTCCACTGTAACCCCAGTGTCCTTTTCTGCAGAGCTGCTGTTTAGCCAGTCAGTCTCTAGCCTGTACTGGTGCATGGGATTTTTCTGTTCTAAGTGCAGGACTTGGCGCTTCTCCTTATTGAACCTCTCGAGAATTCTTCTTGTCCAGTCCTTTATTTAGTCTGTCTGAATCCTAGCCATACCCTCCAGTGTATCTACTGCTTCCCCCAGTCATCTGCAAACTTTCTGGTACCAGCTGCAAACTTCATGAGGGTGCTGTCCATCCCATCTTCCAGATCGTTAATGAAGATATTGAACAAAATTGTCCCAGGACTGACCCCTGAGGCACTCAACTTGACAGTGATTGCCAACTAAATATTAAGCCATTGACTTACTACCCTTTGAGCCTGATGATCCAGCCAGTTTTCCGTCCACCTTAGAGTCTATTCATCCAACCCATACTTCCTTAGCTTGCTGCAAGAATGTTGTGGGAGATAGCATCAAAAACCTTGCTAAGGTCAAGGTATAATGTCCACTGGTCTCCCTGCATCCATAGAGCCAGTCATCTAGTCATAGAAGGCTATCAAGCATGACTTGCCCCTGGTGAATACATGCTGACTGTTCTTAATTACCTTCTTCGCCAAGTACTTAAAAATGGATTCCTTGAGGACCCACTCCATGATTTTTTTCAGGGATTGAGGTGAGACTGACTGATCTGTAGTTCCCCAGACCCTCCTCCTTCCCTTTCTTAAAGATGGCCACTATATTTGCCTTTTTCCAGTCATCCAGGACCTCTCCTGATCACCACATGTTTTCTAAGATAATGGCCAGTGGCTCTGCAATCACATTGGCCAACTCCTTCAGCATCCTTGGGTATGTAGGGCCCAGCCTGTTTAAGGCCTTATAGGTCAAAACCAAAACCCTGAATTGTGTCCAGAAAGCTACTGGGGTTCAGGGCAGATGCTGGAGGATTGGAGCTATGTAGTCTTGGCAAACAAAACCCATCAGATGAGTCTCTCTAGTTTGGAGCCCAAGGCATGCTGGTTTTTTTTTTTTTATAGCAAGCCCTCTCCACTTGAATCCACATCCAACAGGAGCCCGTTTCAACCCTGTGCCTGGTCACATTCAGGAACTGGTGTTCTAGGCACTTTGTCATCCAAGTTCTTTTGAGAACTGTAGGCTTTGGAAATGCTGCCGTTTTGGCTTCAACCAGGTTTTCTTCATCTCTGTGTGATTTCAGTTTAATCTGAAATATTTAAATTATGTGCATCTGTGAGAGGGACGACGCATTACAGTGATCTGCTGTGGTAGGTGCATATTAGTAGTAATGGAAGCCTTGGGAGAGAAAAGAAGTGAATGAGAATTCCTGTGCATTGCTGGTTGGATTCAGATCAAGACAATTGCTGAGGTCAGATTTCTGGCTTTCCTGTCTTGATATAATAGTGAGCTGTGCCTATCAAAATATTTGGGACCCATTCATCTCTGCTTAGTAGCCTGGATTCAGACATGTGGCTGGGCCATACTGTAGCCAAAGCAAAGAGGCATGCATTTGAGACATTAACAGTCGATTGACACCCAATGGCTGCTTTCCAGACATTGATATTTCCCTTCTAACATGGTAACGGAGAGCAGGGATTTGTTGAGAATAACTTTTAAGGATCATTTTAAGGATCCGGGGTTCATAATCTTGCTATACAAAATGGTGCTTACATAAGTATTGTTTCAGTGAAACAATTGTTGGTATATTATGGACCAAATAGAATACTTCATATCTGAGCAGCTGTTGTATTTCTGAATAATTATCTGGGTCCCAAGTTAACTGTGTTATGTTTTATTTTTAAATGGAAATGTTGAAGTGCCTCATCTTAAAATTACACTCAAGTTGTTTGCCTTTGCACAGTCAAAGGAAGAATGACCTTCTTGTGGTTAAAGCAAGAGGCTGAAACTTTGAGAGCACTAGGTTCCCCTTCCGGTTCTGCACCAGGCTTCTGCTCTGACCTTGGGGAAATCACTGAAGCTTTCTGTACATTTGCTTTCTATCCATAAATTGGGGATAATACTTCCTTCCCCAGGGTGTCTTCTGCCTTACCTATTTGGAAGCTTGTTGTGATAGGGATTCCTCCATGATACTTATGTTCAGGATCTAACAGAGTGAGACACCTGAGTTTTAGTTGGGTGAAATACAAATAAAGACAGTTATGGTCTGGCACAAGTTACCTAGGGCGGTTGAGGAATCTGACCACTGGACGTCTGTAAATATGTCAGATAAATATGGAGGTCTGTCAGATAAATATGTCTCTTGGACAGTTTAGTAAGGGATGTTTCTGTCTTGAGGGGGGAAAAAGAACTAGTGATTCTTGATGTCCTTGCCCTATTTTTCCTCATTGAGACTGTCTGTCCCACTTTCTCCCCTCCTTGCTTCAAAGTGAAACCAGCCAGAGGTTCTTTGGGATTGGATATCTAGTCAAAGGAAGACTTCTCTATCGCTCTACACCATGTAAGTGAGGTGATGTTTTCACCTGTGGCCAGATCGCGGGATGAAGAGGAGTAATGGGAAGCTGAGGGCCAACTTTTCATTTTTATGGACACTTGAGTTTTTCCAGCATTCTGGGTAAGCAGAGCTACTCATACTACATCCAGTGCACATTGGATATGAATGGATATCGTGTGCATGTATAATGAATTGTGAATTTGGATGCAAATTACTATAAAAGTCCTTTTTTTAATTACCAGTTCAATATATGCTAAGCATTTTCTTTGTGGGATTGAAGATGTAGAGTACTCTGCCCCAGTTGCAGTGAATCAGTGACAAAGTATTTAGACACCCTGTTCAGGTGAGCTGTTATCCCCTTGTCTAATTTCAAATTATGATCTTCCTTCCTGGCATTAATCGTCTTGGCTTTCCAGAGGAAATCAAATTATAATGGTATGAAGTAGTCATCATGTGGTACCGAGAGCACGTGTTAACTTTAATCTTTTTGCCAGCCTGAGGCTGGCAGCTCAGAATCCCCTTTCTCTGCATTGATATTGCTATAGCATGAAACAACTATTCTGTGTTCAGAGTTGTATTTCTTTGTCGCACTTCTAGTGTTGTCCTGGAAGCATTGAGGACACCCAGTGTCACCTGACTTGATTCGACTCATGGGTCAAAAACACCTGGTGACCCCCAACAGCAAAGAGTCAGCTCTTCTCCTATAGGGAAGCTTTCACAGTGCAGTCCTCTGGCCAGGATTAAAGCAGCCCTCAATAGTGCTAAATGCCTCACAAACTCCCATTCACGCTTCCCTCTGTCGTACAAGAAAGCTAATTGTGCAGTTGGCAGAAAGCACCAGGGTCCAGTGCTGCCACCTGGGTTCTAGTTTCCTGCCTTGCTCCATCAGGCCAAGGCGTAGGTGTAACTTGCTGCCTTTACAGCTCAAGTTCTCCTGTCTGTTGACAAGTGTGGTGCACCCATGCCAGAAACCCATTCTTCCGGGTGTTATTTCAACCATGTCTTGTGTTCAGCTTCTCCACAATCCAACTCAAAGCACTCCTTGATATCAACACCCTTCCTTCTATAGCAGCTTAAGGGGGTAGGGTGTTAAATCTGTGGCACTGAAGTTCTGCGTGTGTTCAGTGGGTGTGGAGAACTGTTTCAGTCGAGGTTAAGGTTACAGCAGCGTAGTTCACTCATACCCTGATAGGATCGTGCAGATATAACAGCTGATGCATCTTCTGAAGTTGCAATGCTCCTTTCCCTTTTAAAGCAGTTGCAAGTTGTATGTATCCACAGCCTTAAACAAATGAGATGAGAGGGAAAGTCTCAGTCCTTTGTAATCCAGGCAGGCTCTCTTTCATAGTGACGGCCTGTCAGGGTAGATTTATAATTGTTATATGTGGCTTCCTCTTTCTACGGTTAGTGTTTGTAGAAAATCTGACCTAAAACCCACTGAATGGGTTAATGGATTTTGGATTGGATCCACAGAGAGAGAAACTGGTAGACTTGCTGGATATGCTGATAAAGACTGATGTGCCTGGAGAGATGAGGGGCAGGATTTTTTAAAGTATTCTGGTGCTTCACTTCCTCTGATTTAACGCCTTTAAAATTTTGGCCTAGGACAGGTGAATTCCTCAGTGGAAATTGCTCACCCCATTGTTTCAGACTCCTTTTGAAATTCTTACCCAGTGCCATGGCTGTGCCTCCATCATGCAGGAGCCTACACCAGGGCTGTTCAGCTCCTAAGTAGCTAAGTGCCACACATCCCAGAGGGCACATGTCATACAGGCCTCAGTAGTGGGGCCTACAAGCCACACACTGTGCAGATGTGCCCCCCACACCTTACTTCTGCTGTACCACGCCCCATCTGGCCTGGACCTCATCCTCAGTTCCCTGCGCTGTGCTGCATTATACTGTCCTACTCCCTGTGGCAAAATGGTGTTGGGAATATAGAAATGGTAGCTTCAGGGACTGGACTCCGCATTATGTTGTTCACTTTTCTGCAGGGCAGGGGTGGGGAAGCAAACATCGTCACCATCAGTGGCAATCCCTCGCAGTCAAGGATGATCACCTTCTGCGATTGTCTTATCCGTGGGTCCAAGAATGGCTGACGAGGCCAATCCAGGACCAACAGGTCCTATTGCAACTTGAGCACGTGTTTCTGTGCAGAGTGGATGGCTCTGGATTCCTGATTCGGTCTGTGACATGCTATTTCTGCCATTCCCACTTTTCCATCTCCTCTTGTCATTGTGAGGTTTCAGAGTACTGAGATTCTTGCAACAGACTCTTCCTCTATTTGGGGTGGTCCTGGGCAATAGCCTCCCATGAGTCAGTGTTGCACTTTTTTTCAAGCTGGCCTTGAAGATGTCCTTGAAGTGCACTTAGAGCAAACAGTTTCCCCACAGTTGCTGGTGCCTTCACTTTACCTCAAAAGCGTTCCACAAATAGCGGCAGTGCTGTATCAAGCAGAGAAGGCAGGGTAGATTTGCACCTTATAGACTAACTAAATCAGAGATGCATAAGCATTCATACGTAGTAGCTTATTTCACATACTAAGCCACTGCTTATGGAAGCTTATGCGTCTCTGATTTTGTTAGTCTATAAGGTGCGAATCTACCCTGCCTTTTGCCTGCCTTCAGACTAACATGACTTCATTGCCCTATCAGCCATCACTTCTGGAACTGCAGGATGAGCTCTCATAGAGTCCGCTCTGGTTTTTAAAAGGCAGCTCTAGATAAGCAAAGTTTATAAGCACATTTGTCCTATTGACTGCTATTTGCTAAATAAGGATGGATTTTTAAACTCCATTTTAAGTCCTTCACTGAATCAGGACTTTAACCTAATACTTCTACCTGCAGCATCCTTATAGGCTTGGCAGTGCTACGCTGGCTAGCACTACAGAAGAAAGAGACTTGGGGGTCATCATTGACCACAAGATGAACATGAGCCTGCAATGCGATGCTGCAGCTAGTAAAGCGACCAAAATGCTGGCTTGCATCCATAGATGCTTCTCGAGCAAATCCCGGGACGTCATTCTCCCCTTGTACTTGGCCTTGGTGAGGCCGCAGCTGGAGTACTGCATCCAATTTTGGGCTCCACAATTCAAAAAGGATGTGGAGAAGCTTGAGAGAGTGCAGAGGAGAGCCACATGCATGATCAGAGGGCAGGAAAACAGACCTTATGACAACAGGCTGAAAGCTATGGGGCTCTTTAGCCTGGAAAAGGACAGGCTCAGGAGTGATCTGATGGCCACCTATAAGTTTATCAGGGGTAACCACCAGGATCTGGGGGAACGTTTGTTCAGCAGAGTGCCCCAAGGGATGACAAGGTTGAACAGCCATAAACTCCTGCAAGACCGTTTCAGGCTGGACATAAGGAAGAATTTCTTTACCGTCCAAGCCCCCGAGGTCTGGAACAGCCTGCCATCGGAGGTGGTTCAAGCACCTACTCCAAACACCTTCAAGAGCAAATTGGATGCTTATCTTGCTGGGATCCTATGACCCCAGCTGACTTCCAGCCCTTTGGGCGGGGGGCTGGACTCGATCTTCCGAGGTCCCTTCCAGCTGGTATGTCTATGAAATCTATGAAATAATCAAAAGGCAGGGTAGAGATGTACCTTACAGAGTAACTAAATCAGAGATGCATAGGCTTCCCTGAGTATGAGCTGACATCAGTTGATGTTCCAAGGGTCATGAACAGAGCAGGCTATCCAACAGCGCGATTTTAATACAGAAGATAGGGAAGGGGAGAGAAAATGGGGAGTAGAGACAGTGCTAGGAGAGGCAACCAAGTGGTAAATCCCTAGGGAGAAAGGGGTCACAAAAGTTAATCCAAGTAATGGGATAAGAATCCATAGTCCCTGTTGAGTCCATACTAGAGTCTGCAAGTGATTTCATATTTCTGCAGTTTCACATTCCAGTTTATTTTAAAAGTTTTGTTGTCTAAGAACAGCTACTTGGAGGTCAGCAATGGGGTGTCTGTCACGGGGGCACTAGGGTGCCCCGTGCCTGGAGAGAAATTAAGGAGAGCTGCCAATCATCAGGGCAGCTCAGGTGCCAGTTGCTGAGGCAACCAGGCAGGTCATGTGGCCAGAAGGGGGCGGGGCGGGGCAGGGCCGGGCCTTTATAAACAGCCTAGGCCGGAGCCTAGCGAGCAGTTCCCTTCTGGCAGCCGCAGGAGTAGCAGCTCTGCGGGAGAGCTGAGCAGGCCGAGTCGAGGGTTGCAGCCTGAACACGCTGACCGGCTGCAATGATGCGGGAGAGTGCAAACCCTAAGGGAGGTATGGTTGGGAGCCAGGGTGGCTTGAAGTTTATGCTATGAGCCTGGAGGCTCCTTGTTGTTTATGTTGCAGCCGTTTGGCTCGTGGTTGAGTTATTGTTAAACCGGAGGACCAGGTGAGGCTGTAGGGGTGTGAGGAGGCCTCGCGGGATCTCCCCAGCTGCGTGGGGGTTCCCAGTGCCCTGTGTGGGCAACAGAGTGGTGCCTGAGCTGGCACAGTAGTTTGCACCGGTGGGGTGGTGTTGTGGGGGTGAACCCCAGCCTGGGGGGGTGGGGCAGGTGTACCAGGAGAAGCACCAGGAGTGTGAGGGTGCAACGAGGGAGCTCTGGGAGCGGGCGAGTACACTAGGAAGAACCCTAGGAGAGGGTGAGTGCACCAAGGGAAGCCCCAGGAGCAGGAGCGTGCGCTGAGAGGTGCTCCAGGAGCGGGCGCGGGTACCAAGAGAGGCCCCAGGAGTAGGCAGGGGTTCCTCAGTATTGGGGACCCCGAAGGGCCTGGAAGGCCAGGTAAGTCTTCGGTCACCTGAGCCTAAGCGGACACCAAGGATTGACAGGACCCGGAAGGGTCAGACAGGCCAGGTAAGCTCAGGTCGCCTGAGCCTAATCAGACTCATAATATTGGCAAGAACCCAGTAGGGTCAGAGAGGCCAGGTAAGGCTCCGGCCGCCTGAGCCTAATCTGGTATCCACCATTAATTGACTTCATAGGGGCCAGTTAAGGCTTGGGAAGCCGGTCCAGTTGGACAAGCCCGGAGGAGCCAGACAAGGGGCGCTGGGTGCGAGACAGGCCCAGGGGCGCCAGAGAGGGCGCAGAGAGAAAGAAGGACCAGATATCATCCAGGAAGAACTGCAAGGCTTGGGGCATGCTGAAGGGGAGGTAGGAGGCACGCATTGCCCATAAGGCTGGGAGTGTTGGAGCACCCCACTGGGAACGGAGGTAGCACCAGCGCGGTGTCTAAGGTGAGAGTAGGCAGCCTCCCATACTGAACTTTATAACAGCAAAGACGTGGCGGGCGAGTTGAGGGTGCTGGATCACCTTAATTGACACGGCCGGGGGCACTAGGGAGCTTCACGGCCGCTCCTAGGTCCCACTCCGTGACAGTGTCCAGGGAGGTTAAAGTATTTTGCCACAGGCTTGTGCGTCTTTCTAGAACTGCTGTTCAGACTGGAGTTTGTTCATTCTTATACATAAGGATCACTCTGTCTGTCCAATGTAGACACCAGAAGGGCGCTATAAGCAAGTGATGGAATATATGTCATCGGTGTAGATGAATGAACCTCGGATGTTATTTATAATCCATGTTATTTGGTCCAGTGACTATGGCCTGTATTGACAAGAGGCCACACCTAGCATCAGCATCCACTGCAAGGCCTGGTGCCCTGGTGAGAATTAGAGTTAGATTCATAGATGCTAGGGTGGGAAGGGACCTCAACAGATCATGGAGTCCGACCCCCTGCCTAGGCAGGAAAGAGCACTGCAGTTGCCTGTCCCCAGCCAGATGCCTATCCTATTCTTTTAAAGATCCCCAAGGTAGGGGAGAGCACAACCTCCCTTGGATGCCCATTCCAAATTTTTGCAACCCTTACCGTGCAGAAGTTTTTCCTGATATCTAGTTTAAATCTGCTCTATCAGTTTGTGAATAATTGTTCCTTCTTACCCCAAGAGGTGCCCTGGCAAACAGCGCATCTCCAGTACCTTGTTGTGTCCCCCTAATGCATTTGTAGGCAGCCACAAGATCACCTCTCAGCTGTCTCATGGAGGCTGAAGAGATCCGGGTTCCTTGGCCTCTTCTCCATAGGGCCTGTCCTATAAGCCCCTAACCATGCAAGTAGCCATCCTCTGGACCCTCTCAAGTCTATCAACATCCTTCTTGAAGTATGGCACCCAAAACTGGATGCACAGCTCCAACTGCGGTCTGACCAGTGCCGCATAGGGGGGGAAGTATCACCTCCTTGGATCTATTTGTCATGCGTCTGCTGATGATTTCATCACACTGACGACTCGTGTTCATCTTGGAGTCCACTATGACTCCGAGATCCCTTTCTGCTTCTGTGCTGCTGAGAGGGTCACTTCCCAGCCAGTAGGTGTGCTGGATATTTATGCGCCCTAGATGCAGCACGCTGCGCTTGTCCTTGTTGTACTGAATGCTATTGTGTTCTGTCCACTTTTCTAACCTGACCAGGTCTGCCTGAAATCATTCCCTACCCTCTGGAGTGTACACTTCACCCCACAATTTAATATCATCCACAAACTTTGGCAGAGTACATTTCACAGCCACATCCAAGTCACTGATAAAGGCATTGATGAGCACAGGTCCAAGGACCGACCCCTGCGGGACCCCACTGCCCACATCCTTCCAGGTTGATACAGCCCTGTCTACTACCACTCTCTGGATGCGACCCCACCCCCCCAAGCCAATTTGCCGCCCACCGGACCGTGTCCTTCCCTCCATGGCAGCAGCGTCCTGTGGGGCTGCCTGGGTGGGCTGCTAGCCGGCAGGGGGCTGCCCCAGCTCGGGGAACAGTTGGATTGGGCTAGGAGCTGCCTCCAAACTGGGGCAGCCCCTGGCCTGTTAGCAGCCTGCCCAGGTGGCCCCGGGGAGCGCCACCACTGCAGAGGGAAGGACAGGGACCCCTGCAGCTCAAGGGCTGCTCATCCCCTGGCAGCAGGAGACATGGCCAGGCTGTGTGGGGGGGGGGAATTGGGCCCCTTGCTGCTTCTGCCTTCAGCCTGCCTCTCTTGCAGCTGGGGAGGGGGCGATTAAGGGCAGATTAAAGTCTGCAATGTTACAAATAGCTGTTGCAAACTAAACTGCATGGAGATGCGATTTAGTTTTCAACGTATCAAATTAATTTAAATCACCAAAAAAACCCGTATGTGTAAAGTGTGATGCAAGTAAACTGCAAAAATGGGCAGTTTTCATCATGTGTATGAGGACCTTATGCCTATACAGCTGTGCATGTGTTTGAATTAATCTCTTGGTGCCCTGGGCAGATATTCCCTGGCATGTTGATCTGCAGCTCTGCTGTACATTCAGATTTTTATTGTGGAGTATTGTGGGTTGCCTAGCAGGAACGAGTCTGGAAATGGGGTTTTTAACAAACAGACTCTTACATGTCCTCTCTTCTCATCCACTGATTTTGCCAGCACTATTTCAGGCAGCCTGGAGGAGACTTTGTGAGCCCTCTGAGAACACAGCTGTTCTTTGACTCTTCCCTGCCTCCTCTGTACACAACAGCTTAAAGACTTTATCAGCATAAATGAGTATTTCATAATGGGCCTGCAGTCCCTATTAGATCATGGTGGAAGATTCTCCATTGGATGCTTATCTTGCTGGGATCCTATGACCCCAGCTGACTTCCTGCCCTTTGGGCAGGGGGCTGGACGCGATGATCTCCCGAGGTCCCTTCCAGCCCTAATGTCTATGAAATCTATGAAATCCACTATTAAAATAGTGTAGTCTGAAGAAGTCCACTCTGTCAGCTCATTTACATGCTCACGCCTGTTTGCTGTACTAAATGAAGGAACGTTTGCTTCTCGGACCAGTACAGGCTTTCCTGGAGCTAACACTCATCCTTTCACTCTAGGAATCCCAGCCTACTTTCTGCTTCCCAGCCTGGGATTCTTGGACACGAGGAAGGAGGTAGGTGTTCAACTTTGGGCACAGAGGGAGACGATTCCGAGAAGGGGGAAGTGGCCAGGAGGCTTCCTTGGCTGACCAGAGAAATCCAGAGCAGCCTAAGGGCAAAAAGGGTGGCATATTAAGCAGTGGAAACGGGGAGAAATTACTAAAGAGGAATATGCCTCCTTGGCTCTCAGTTGTAGGAAGCAGTTAGAAAGGCCAAAACTACCATGGAGCTGAGGATGGCATCCCAAGTTAAGGATAACAAAAAATTGTTTTTCAGATATATAGGGAGTAAAAGAAAGGCCCAGGATGGAATAGGACCACTACTGAATGGGCAAAAGCAATTGGTGACAGGTAGGGAGGACAAGGCTGAACTCCTCAATGAGTTCTTTGCCTCAGTCTTCCTAAATGAGGGGCAAGACAAGTCTCACATGGTAGAGAGGCAACAGCTGGGCACCAGACTACCAAGCATTGACTATGAGATGTTGCAGAGTCACTTGGACTGGATGCGTTTAAGTCGGCAGGCCCAGATGAGCTCCATCTGAGGGTACTGAAGGCAATAGCTGATGTCATTGCACAGCAACTGGCAAGAATATTTGAGCGCTCATGGCGCATGGGACGGGTTCCGGAGGACTGGAAAAGGGCCAGTGTGGTCCCTATTTTCAAGAAGGGGAGGAAGGAGGATCCGGGTAACTAAGCCAGTCAGTCTCGCCTCCATCCTTGGTAAAGTCTTTGAAAAGATTATTAAGGCTCAGCAGAAAAAATTATGCTGAGGGGAATCCAGCACAGATTCGTAGCAGGTAGATCGTGCCTGACTAACCTAGTCTCCTTTTATGACCAGGTTACAAAACACCTTGACACAGGAGTAGGGGTTGATATCGTTTACTTAGACTTCAGGAAGGCCTTCGATATAGTATCCCACCCCATACTGGTGAACAAGTTAAGAGGCTGTGACTTGGATGATTACACAGTCCGGTGGGTGGCCAGTTGGCTAGAGGGTCATACCCAGAAAGCGGTGGTGGATGGGTCGATATTGACCTGGAAGGGACTGAGTAGTGGGGTCCCGCAGGGCTCAGTCCTTGGACCAATACTCTTCAATGTCTTCATCGGTGACTTGGACGAGGGATTGAAGTGTACTTTATCCAAGTTTGCGGATGATACAAAACTGTGGGGAGAAGTGGACACACAAAATTCTCAGCATTCCTTTATGAGGGTCGTCATCAACGTTCATCCTATCAACGTTTCTGTTAGTTCAGAGGCATCCTCTGGAAAGGGATTTAAATCAAACTCATGGGTTGTATGGCTCCCAGAACTGCATCTTCTATGTTGGGCCACATGCTGTTTATTCTATAGTCTTAAGGGGTGGTTTTCTTTAATGGTGGTCACACAACACTGATGACCTGGTCCTAATCTTGAGCCACTTTTTCTCAGATTGATTGTTGCACTGAGTCCACCTTTTTGAATTTAGACAGAAGGCAGCATAGGGTGCATAACATGATGAATGAGGCTGTTGCCCATGAAATCTACCTCTCAGAACTAGTTAGTCTCTTGGGGCCACCCTGCCCTACCTTCTGCCCAACTTCAGACTAATATAGCTAACCACCTCTCTAGTTTTTGAAGTTGAAACAGTGATGACATAGCACAGTTTGCAGGGATATTTCTGGATTAAACCAGTTGCAAAAGGGGTGATGTTGAAAGGAGGATTGGGTCAAGAGTTATTTTACTATGGGATTCTGCTAACTTACTGCGAACAAACACATCTGTGTTTTTGTTTCACTTCCATCAGACACTATTGAAGGAGTTGGGTTGCTCTGGATTATGTGTTGGAGGTATTGAATATGTCTACTCAAGTTCCTAATAATTCACCATCTGTGTTGGTCTTGTCATACACCGTGGAAGCTGACATGGACTGTGAGAACCCATGGCTTGCTGTGGGTGATGTTAGGGGGATTAACAAAAATAAAACTGTTGCCTGGTAGTTTGTAGAATGTGACTGTGACTCTGCCTAAGTTGCCTAACAGGCTCTCTGATGATGGTGCTAGACTTAATACACATGGTACCTCCTTACTGTTTATGTTGGGGGGGCTTTCAATGCCTAGCTCCATTCCTGGTACGTGGGCTCAATAGTTGGTAGCTCCCCAATGTGTTTCTCATAGACATAGAACTTGGTAGTTGGGGTTAATGTAGAGATTTGGCTATTAGGTTACACTTTGCAGTTGAAATTCATTTGATATTCACAGGCATAGTGGCCAGTGATTGACCTAGAGAGGGCCTGTGTTTGTGACCCTGACCACTACTTTTTTTCTCCATACATTATCAATAGTATCCAAGTAGGCTGCAGTGGCAGTGGTGTTAGGAGAATGGCAGGTAGCAAGTAATATGGGAGGACTTATATGTCATGAGCACACTTCTTCCCAGGGTCCCACTGTCTTGCAGTGTGCACACCAAAATAGAGCAGTACCTGTATCAAATTCTCTCAACAGCTTCTGATCTGCAAACTTAGTCAAACTTTTTATAGCAGTTTTTCTAAAGCCTGATACCTTAAGATCTCTCTGCAATTTGAAATGTCTCTATAGCTTGATTTGGACCATTTATCCTAAAATCCCATTGCTAATATATAAGTGCATTAATGAACTGAAGGCAACCTACATACCTCTTCTAGTGACTGTTGTCTCTCTATATCTGCAGCTTCAATAAACATGCTTGACATAAAGTGCATCTGATAACCTTTTATAACCCTTTAATAACGTCTTGATTGTGTTTGGTCATGGGAGGGGATTTCGGGGTGGCTGAAAGGGGTTGGAGGAGCAGACAGAAAGCATTTCAGGAAGGTAATGGTAGGGAGGCAACAAGTGTAGCCTGTTGGGGATAGGATTTGGTACAGTGAGCAACTAAAATTTAAGACTTTAAAGTCTCGAAGGTGGAAGCCATTTTGAACATGCTAGAGGGAGTTAACCTGAGTAAGCAGACAAACTGTTGGCTTCACCCAAGATGGGACCAAAAATCTGATGCCTGGAAAAAGTAGTTGAAATCCCCATATGCAGCAGGTACTGTAATGCAATGAATAATACTGGTAAGCCTCATCAGGAGAAGTGTTCAAACAGATATGTGCACTCACTAATAGCCAGTGTCTCTTTGACACTAGGTATCTCCAGGATTTAAAAAGGTGTAATATCGAGTCACAACGGCCACTGAGCAGTGGAGGGCCACAAAGATGGATACAAAACCAGACCAACTTAGGTGTGAAGCAAAGTAGCATAAAGTAGTACCATATTTTCTCACATATACTACATCCCTAAATGAAGATATGCACCTTTGTTTTTGAAAGTCAGAATGAAAGCCAAAAGATCTTTCCTTGAAAATACAGTTAAGTAGCAATATGTAACTGAGTAGCAGCTTCTGAAGTAAGTGAGAAGACCTGGATGGTGGAAGAGCAAGCAGGTGGAGGCCACAGGGGAGGTGCTCTCATACTTCCTGAGAAATCAGGGCAAACAATTAGTTACCTTGGGTGCCTGTACACAAACGCACGGAGCCTGGAAAACAAGCAGGAAGAACTGGACATCCTCACACAATCACAGAAATATGACGCAATTGAAATAACAGAGACCTGGTGGCAGCTCACATGACTGGAGCACCATCATGGTTGGGTATAAACTGTTGAGGATGGACAGGCAGGGGAGAAGAGGAGTTGCTCTTTACATAAAAGAGCTGTATGATTGCTCAGAGCTCCAGTATGAAGCTGGAGATAGGCCTGTTGAGAGTCTCTGGGTTAGGGTCAGAGGGGAGAGCAACAAGGGTGATGTTGTGATGGGGGGGTCTGCTGTAGACCAGGAGGAAGTGGTGGATGAGGCTTTCCACAAGGAGCTAATGGAAGTTTCCTGATCACAGGCCCTGGTTCTCATGGGGAACATCAATCATCCTGACATCTGCTGGGAGGGCAATACAGCAGTGCTCAGGCAACCTAGGAAGATTTTGGAGAGTGTTGGGGACAACTTCCTGGTGCAAGTGCTGGATTGGTCAACTGGGGACCATGTTCTTCTTGACCTGCTGTTCACAAACGGGTGAATTGGTGGGGGGTATAGTAGTGGATGACAACTTTGGCAGCAGTGACCACAAGGTGATTGAGTTCAGGATCCTGAGGAAAGGAAGGATGGAAAGCAGCAGAGGAAGGACCCTGGACTTCAGAAAAGCAGACTTCGACTCGCTCACAGAACTAATGGGCAGGATCCCCTGGGAAGCCAGTCTGAGGGGGAGAGGAGTCCAGGAGAGCTGACTGTACTTTTAAGAAGCCTTACTGATCACTCAGGAACAAACCATCCCAATGCACAGGAAAACTAGCAAGTATGGCAGAAGACCAGATTGGCTTAACAGGGAACTCTTCAGTAAACTAACTCACAAAAAGGAAGCTTATAAGAAGTGGAAATTTGGACAAATAACTAGGGAAGAATACAAGAGGCATTGCTCAGGCATGCAGGGATGAAGTCAGGAAAGCCAAAATGCACTTGGAGTTGCAGCTAGTAAGGAATATGAAGGGTAACAAGAAGGGTTTCTACAAGTATGTTGGCAACAAGAGGAGGATCAAGGAACGTGTCAGTCCCTTACTGAATGGAGGAGGCAACCTTGATGCAAAAAAGGCTGAAGTGCTCAGACTTCTTTTGCCTCTGTCTTCACAGGCAAGGTCAGCTCCCAGACTACTGCACTGGGCAGCACAGTCTGGGGAGGAGGTGAGAAGCCAACAGCAGTGAAAGAACAGGTTTGGGACTATTTAGAAAAGCTGGACATGTACAAGTCCATGGGGCCAAATGGGATCCACCCAAGGGTGCTGAGGGAGTTGGCTGATGTGATTGCAGAGCCATTGGCCATCATCTTGGAATACTCATAGCGATCAGGAGAGGTCTTGGATGATTGGAAAAGGGTAAACATAGTGCCCATATTTAAGAAAGGGAAAAAGGAAGATCCAAGGAATTAAAGGCCAGTTAACTCCACCACGTGGAAAAATCATGGAGCAGATCCTCAAGGAATCCATTTCTAAGCACTTGGAGGAGAAGGAGGTGGTTAGGAACAGTCAGCATGGATTCACCAGGGGCAAGTCATGCCTGACCAACCTGATTGCCTTTTATGATGAGGTGACTGGCTCTGGATGTGGGGAGCAGCATTCCCTTTAAGACGAGCGGTGTGCATGGCCGCACAGGCGCACTTGGCAGCGTGGCATGTGTATGACTGCGCAGCCACGCAAGCCGCACAGCATAGAGGCAACATTGGTGGGGAGACCAGCAGATGTGGTTTACCTTGATTTTTAGCAAGGGTTTTGATATGGTCTCCCATAGCATTCTCACAGGCAATCTAAGGAAGCATGGGCTGGATGAACGGACTGTTAGGTGGATACAAAACTGGCTGGAACATCAGACTTGGAGAGCAGTGATCAATGGTTCAATGTCCAGATGGCAGCCGGCATCAAGTGGAGTGTGCCAGGGGTCAGTCCTGGGGCCATTTCTGTTCAATGTTTTCACAAGTGACCTGGAAGATGGCACAGAGTGCACCCTCAGCAAGTTTGCAGATGACACCAAGAGTAGTTGATACGCTGGAGGATAGGGCTAGGATTCAGAGTGGCCTAGATAAATTGGAGGATTGGGCTAAAGGGAATCTCCTGAGGTTCAACAAAGACAAGTGCAAAGTCCTGCACTTAGGCCAGAACAGTCCCATGCACTGACTGGCTGGGCAGCAGCTCTGCAGAGAAGGACCTGTGGGTTACAGTGGACAATAAGCTGAGTATAAGCCAGCAGTGTGTCCTTGTTGCCAAGAAGGCTAATGGCATACTGGGCTGCATTGTATGCGTGTTGCCAGTAGGTCAAGGGAAGTGATTAGTCCCCTCCTATTCAACACTGGTGAGACCACATCTGGAGTACTGTGGTCAGTTTTGGGCCACCCCACTACAGAAATGATGTGGACAAATTGGAGAGAGTCCAGCAGAGGGCAATAAAAAAGGTGAGGGGGCTGAGGACATGACTTATGAGGAAAGACTGAGGGAAGTGGGCTTATTTAGTCTAGAGAAGAGAAGACTATGGGGGGGGGGGGATGTAATAGTATCCTTCAACTATCTGCAGGGCGGTTCCAAAGAGGATGGAGCAAGACTGTTCTCAGTGGTGGCAGATGACAGAACAAAGAGCAATGCTCTCTAGTTGCAGCAAGGAAAGTTTAGGTTAGATATTAGGAAAAACTCTCTCACTAGGAAGGCAGTAAGCCATTAGAACTGGTTGCCCAGAGGGGGTGTGGAATTTAGAAATTTTCAAGTCCCAACTAAACAAAGCCTTGGCTTGAGTGAATAGTTGAGGATGGTCCTGCTTTGAGCGGGGGGGTGGTCTAGCTGACCTTCCAAGATCCCTTCCAGTCATTTTCTATAATTCTATCTAAGGGACCACTTTTTCCCTTATGCCCCATCATGATCCTTTGTTGCCCAGAGAGGTAGAATACCCGTACTTGGAGGTTTTCAAAACCCGGCTCAACAAAGTCTTGGCTGGGATGATGTAGTTGGGTCTGGTCCTGCTTTGAGCAGAGGTTTGGACTAGCTGTGACCTCCTGAGATCCCTTCCAACCCTAACTTCTATGATTCTGCAGCATCAGCATCTGCCGGGGAGAAAGAGGGTGTGCACAGCAAGCAGCTAGGAAGCCCCACATGTTCATTGTCCTGCTCCCTGTGCAGTAAATACAGCTTTACTTTTGCTTTGCCCCAGCAGAAGCGGAAGCTGCCATTACCATATTTCCCTGCTTATTTTGTGTCTCCAATTTGTAGCACCTGAATTTTGAAGAAAAAGGTATGTGTTGTACGCAAAAAAAATAAGGCAATTGGAGGACTGCCAAAAGTAGAAGAGTTAGAACAGGTCTTAAAGTAAATAACTTTGCCAAAAGTGGAGTTCCTCCTGTTTGAAGAAGGATTACTTACTGAAACATAAGCCTCCAAATAGTTCAGTTAAAAACAGCTTGTATGTGGACTTGTGGCACTTTAAGACAAGATAGCTAATGTCCTTGTGTATATAAGGCTTTAAGTTATTTCTTCACTTCCATTCACTGTTCATGGGATGTATTGGATCCTATAGGTCACACAGTGTTTCTCATCCTATGTTGGATAACTGTAACCTACAAAATGATGATTACAAATAATGGATAGATTTACTTTCTAGTACAGTTAGTCTGAGTTGTCCAACTGTAGAACATCTGATGGAAGTCGGTTTCTGATGAAAATTCAGACCGGGACTTTTTAGACCAATTTAAACACAATTTGCAAATTCAAAGCAGAAGTTAAAAATTTAAATGTCTAAAGTCACTAACTTGTTTGTGACTAAACCAGCAGACACTGGAATCTTTGCACATAATGATTAATGTGGACCCAAAATCGGGGCTAACATTGATAATACTTATAATCCTGTTCTCAAATCTGACACTCATTGCACAGAATCATTTACTTTTTACTACAGGTTGGCTCAAGGAGAGGAACTGTGAACCAGATTCTCAGCTGCTTTAAATCAACCATGCTCCATTGAAGCCAAGGGAGTTTATATCAGTTTACATCAACTCGGAAAATGCTCCTTTACAATTGTCAGCATGTAAAATAACACCTTCTTAATGCTTTCTGCACAATAATTGGCAATATTTCAGAGGGTTTTTTATGTGTTTTAAGGTCCTCACTTTCCAAGTAAACTAATTGTAATTCATATTCTAATGAGCTGCTCATTATGGGGTTGATCACCTAAATTATTTTGTGGCATTCTCACTATTAGCAGCTTGATGTTAAATGGTTTTAATTTGTTTTGATGCACTTCTGTTGACTTAGCTCTCAGGAAAGTAAATAGTTTTCTGCAGATTTGATGGGGGTTGAATTTGGGATATTACTTCAGAATTTTAAATGAAGGAAGCCACCCTCCCACAACTTGCTCTCTTTCAATTTGCCTTATTAAGACTTTCCTTAGATACTGGAGGGTGTATTTTTCCAATATGGTGCACCCACAAAGCTGGTGTGCTAGCGTGGTAATTGGTGTCATGCTGCGCTAATCTGGCCTCCTGTTTTCAAAGCGTCTCCCTAGGTGTTCAGTTCATGGAGTGAATTGATATGGGCACCTATAAAAGGAGAGAAATGTGAAAAGAAACCTGAATAAGGGAGGAGGAGGAGCTGTTCCCAGGGCTTCATACATAGCTTCTGTTGCTATGGAAATCACTTTGTCTGTACGTGTTCAGAGCAACAGCTTCACTGTGAGTTTTGCATTCAGGCAATTTAGGTCTTTTTGCTTTGGAGTCTGGAGGGGAAAATGAATTGGGAATTTTTCTCCCAAAGAAAAAAAAAGTGCGTGTGCACATGTGTGTGCATCTGGGAGAGCGAGTGAGCGATCATTTCCCTTTGATTAGGGGCCTGCTTCCTGGTCCAAGGAGCTCAGATGTCTTTGTACAGCACCCAGCACAATGATGCCTTCCTCTCGGGTGGCTCTGCGAGGTACAGAGTGATAATCAGACTGAGGTTCGGGGAAGCAAGAACAAAAGGCAGCTACCCAGACTCGGATATCTGGGGGGGTGTCAGGGAGTGTGTTTCACATCCCAAACTTGCTCGTTTGTACTCAAGTGCTGCAAGATTCGAAGTGTTCGTTTTGTTACTCGTAGGCTACATCCTTGGCAAAAGAGAGTCCCAGTCAGATTACTTATGGCAGGAAAATCACGGCAAATAGACATGAAACCAGATCCTATTCCACCCTGGTGGAGTCCCTGGGAAAACATTAATGGAAAAGGTCAATGTGTCCTTCTCATTGCTTTCAGTGACTTAAGGCTAAGATGGTAGCATGTCACAGGAATGGATGCTTTTGTAGATTTTCAGGGACTCAAATGGGGTGGCATAAGATCACACCGAGGCATCTAAAACTACTTTGATACCTAGTAAGTGGGGTAGGTTTGGGTCTTGGGAAAGCAGAAGATCAAATCGCCAGAAACTTTATATTCATCTGAGGCCTGATCCTGATGAATCAGGACAGTTTTGTCACTCCACAACGTGATCCAGTGAATCTTTTTATTGCTCTAGCACAGATTCAGCCAAGCCCTTAAGATGCTCAACAGTGACCATCTTGTGCCTTTGTGAAGACAGAATTTGGAAAAAAGCTTCCTTTCCAGCACAGAGGTGTATTGTGTACTGTTTGGGTTATTGCTATCTTATCTCCAGTGCCTCATGTATTTTATACGATAATAAAATACTTAGAGAGGTGCTGTACAAAGAGAGGATGTTATTAAACAGTCGGTGATGCCACAGAAGGTGCTGTTTCCAGTCCAGGATTTAAGAAAATGCTCTGTTTTTTTTCCTAAGACTCTTTCCTCCTTTTTATATGATATCAGGAACTTTATATTCCTTCTTAGCTTGCTGCAGTAAAAAAAACCAAACAAACCCTGAGGTGTTGATTTTTAAGCTCTTCCATCAAACAAGACATGTCCTGTTTAAAAAGTACACTTTCTGTTGTACTGTTTGCCAAGTGCTAGAATTTAAGCTCTGGATGGATTGATGCTATTGCTAAATTCAGCTGGATTAACTCTTCATAAGAAAAGTGGGTCTTGGCACAATTCAGAGCAAAAAACCACAGATGATCCCTGTTGTGTGTTTGCTTTGCGTGTGTTCTCTGAACTGGTTTTGGTAGGGAACAGATTTGATGCAACTGTCATTACAGGGATTTAAATTAGGCAATATGTATCTGAGCATAAATCACCCTTCAAATGTGGTCTTAACTAATTGGAAGTGCTTGGAGTTTCAGTCTACACTTCCTCTTCTATGTCACTGCCTCTTGCAGACCCTCTTTTTTTTTTTTTTCTTTTATAAAACTGAACAGCGTAAGCCATGTGCTTGATAAAGTTTTCAGCTTGTGGGACTGCAGACATTTGGCTTCCAACTACAGCTTTACTCCAAGTCAGCCTCATAGATGTCATTCAGAACAAGTAGCCTTTGGACACTCATTGGCATGTGTGTGTGGTCTGTAGTAGGAAACTGCTCCTTTTCCCTCTCCCTCTTCCTATCTGCCAGCATATTCTGTGATTTATGCTTGCATCTGAGCCCGGTTTTGTGGGGGAAAGATTAGTAGGTGTTGTGGGTCTCTCTGATCGCTGGATCCATCCAATATCTTCAGGACAGCAGGATACAGGCAGCTCACAGACATCAAGGGAAAAGGTAGAGGAGGAGTCAGTCCATAAAGCTCTTATGGGCAGTACATTTTCCCATTGTTTTTAATTATCCCAATTAAACAAATGTGCTGCTCCCCTATCTGCCTCCATACTACATGTGTGTGAAGTTGTATGCCCTCTTTGACTGGAGTGGCCTGCAATCAGAGTTTCCTTTTAAGAAAAATCTCATTTTTTCCAAAGGGCTCCCTTTCACTCTGGAAACGTGCAGATAAGGAAGTGCAGATTAGGTCTGTGCTGTGAGGCTGTTTGCATTGGAAAGGACAGTAAAATTGATAGTAAGGCCCAAGTGCATGAGACTGAAATGGCAGGATGGAAAATTACTATGTTGTCTTATCTTGGGAACTTTGCTGGTAAATGTGATTCCTAGCCCAACATGATATGATATTAGCAGGCTTCATCCTAATGCATGTGAGAGAATTGCTGGCATGCCATAGGTTACACCCTCATGCGTGTTCCTTTCCACACATGTAGTACAAGAGAGAGGGCGGCTCTGATGGCTGAGGCATGAATATGGGACTTGGAAAGGTAGGTTCGAGTCTCTGCTGTATATAATTGTGTGACGTTGGGCAGGGTACTAAGGTCCCACTCCTGAAAGGTATTTAGAGGAAACCTATCGGCGCATACCTTTTGAGGATGCAATTCTCAGTGGCTTCATCTCCTGTGTTTAAAAATTTAAGTTTTGAAAGAAAGGAATAACAGCGCTTCCCAGGCTACGGGGCAGTGGTATAGGAAAATAGCAAAGAATGAAGCAATTCCACTACAGTCATTTGTGGTGGTGTAACGAAGTAGAGAATCAAGTCTCTCCATCTCTCTCTGTCTGTTCCACCCTCTTCTTCCCCTACCCCCAGCACATACTTGTCCTTCCCTCTTTAAAAGAAAACACACCCCTTTCCCATCCTCTGAAATACTGAGGCATTGCCTGGTGCAGATGTGAACCTCTCAGTCTGACTGGGCTAAACAGCAAATTGCATATGCATTATTTAGGAAGCCTACTCTATGGCAGAAGGAATTCAGTTTTAAAGATCAATAGAAATGGAATAGTGCACGATATAACCAAGCTGGAATTAGGGTGGAGTGTTTCTCATCCCTCTATATTTTCCCCCTTTAGACAAGAATAGGCAAAGGCTGAAGGACAGAAGGAATGAGACCAGCTAGCATTGGAGTAAATAAGTTAGAAGCACGTATCCTTGAGCATTTCATCATGCATTCCTTTAGAGCTGCAGTCTGTGTGTATGTGGTACCCATTTTTTGCTCCTGATTACAATCCTCTTTCTCCGCTGCCCAGCTTCCGAAATTGTGCTGGGGGAACAGTCAGTGCTTCATTTCAACTCAGAACACTGCTTTTGTTTTTTCCAATACCCATTTTCCAATTGTTCATTTTGTTCACAACTACAACCTCTCCATGCTTTCTCACAGTGATTCATTGGAAATAATTTGATCTTAATGAGATAGCTGGTCTCTGAAAACTGGGTTGGTAGAGAGGAAAATTGTGGGTCATATTTATTCCTGACATAAATCTACTGTGATCATTAGAAATTGTCTTGAGCCACTGCCTTTGCTCAGTGCAGGGGCAGGCAGTTATTTCAGGCAGGAGGCCGCTTACTGAGTTTTGTCAAGCCATCAAGGGCCGCATGACAGGCAGCCAGGGCTGATGAATATTAATTTTCTAAATTTTTTAGGGACCCCACAGGCCAGACAGAATGGCCTGGCAGGCTGCATCTTGCCCACCCCTGGCTAAGTGGAATGACTGTCCTTTTACAGTACAAAAAAGTCTCCCTCTCATGTGCGCACATGTGTACACATGCCACATGCTCTACTCATGCACACAGAGCAGGTTTTTTGGAAGTGATCTGGGAGGGTTTATTATTTTGGTTCCAAACTCAAGGCCTTCCAGACTAAGGCCTGAGTTTCACTGAGTGCTAACCACCTTCTCTCTGAAACATCAGGGCACCTGAAGGGTGTGTGAGACATCTGAAAGTACTGGTTATTTAGCCAAGGTTTCTGCTGGTTATTTAGCCAGGGTTTCTTCCCCAGGTGCTCGCGCTTTAGCAGCCTGGAAGCTGGTAAGGCGGAAAAAGTGGAAAATCACATTCCAATATCTTGTTCCAATGTTAACTGGCAGGGCAAAATCCTAGTACAAACTTATATCCTTTGCAATCCTATGTACTTCAGTGAATCAGCCCAGATATGGATGTCCTGAGTCCGGTTCCTACAGATATGGTTACATTAGTCGAACACTTCTGCTTCTGTTCCCTGCTAACCTGCAAGCTTTAACCCTAGCTAGAGACTCACACAACTTTAACATAAGACATTGTTACCCATTTCCCAGGGGCATGTTCCTGGGCAGCTGTCTGAGTGTGTATCTGTTGTTGGTGTTAGTGCTGTCAACAGGAGGGTCAGCTTTAGACACCATCTCGAGGTCCCAGGAGCCCTCCTGGCAACAAATTGCCTGCTTGAATCAGCTGACTCAAGTTATTAGCCCATCTTCCCTATGTCTTGTGGTTTGCACTGGCTAGCATCAGGCTCCAAACTAGGCTAGAGGTTTCATGTACCCAGTGTTGCTGTGTTGCACGCCCAGACACTTCCTACAGATCTGCAACTTGAGAGGTACTGATCGTGATATGATAGCATTCCAGATCCCAAGGTTAGGATAGTATGAGGTCAGCAAAACTAGGACGCTAGATCTTCCAAAAGCAGATTTCACCCAACTCAGAGTTAATAGGCATGTTGCAGTGAGAAGATGGACTGAAGGATTAAGGGCCCTAGGAGGGCTGGAAGCTTCAAAAGAGCACAAGATTGGAAGCCCAACAAGAAACTTTTCTAATGCAGTGGAAGCACAAGAAGAATGACAAGAAACCATGAGACAAATCACACATCATTTCTGAAAATCCGCGCGCGCGTGTGTGTGTGTGTGTGGGTGTATATGAGAGAGAGGAAATACTTTTTTCTTACTGTAAAAGGACAGTCATTCCACTAAGCATCAAAGACAATGGCTCAGATCCATTCATGATGACTACGGTAGACTTATCAGGTATGAGTTTAATCTACACTTTTTTTTTCCCCCTTCCCTACTGCCCCAGTTTTCAGAGACCAGCCATCTCATTAAGATCAGGTTATTTCCAGTGAAGCACATGTGGCTGCACAAGGAGCTTCTAAGAGGCCTCATACAAAACGAAAGCATACAAGGCATGGAAGAATGGGCAGGTCACCAAGGAAGCATATCAGGAAATAGCAAGAACCTGCCAGACAATCAGGAAGGCAAAGATAAAGAATGAGCTGCAACTGTCAAGGGAAATTAAAGATGACAAGAAGAGGTTCTATACATATGTTGTCCAAAAAAGAAAGACCAAGGATGCTGTGGGTTCACTGTTAACTGGACAGGGAGACCTCTTAACAGAAGATGCAAAGAAGGTGGAACTGCTCAACACAAAAAATAATAAGCTGTATTCTGACACCTAATAAGGATTATTTGGATAAGGAATTTGAATTAGTAGGGTTTGATGGACTTCATCCCAGGGTACTAAAGCATCTGGCAGAGAAGATCTTGGAGCCCTTGGCGATGATCTTCACGAAGTCATGGGAAATGGGCAGGTGCCAGCAGACTAGAAAAGGGTCAGCATAGTGCCCCTCTTTAAAAAAAGGCAAAAAGGAGGACTTGGGGAATTACAGACTGGTTAGCCTCACCTCAATTCCCAGGAAGTTATTGGAGCATATCCTAACAAGCACCCACCATGGATTTTCTAAGAAAAAATCATGTCAAACAAACTTGGTCTCTTTCTTTGACAAAATAACTACTTGGGTGGATGAAGGGAATACTGCGGAGATAGTGTATTTGGACTTCAGCAAGGCTTTTGGCAGGGCCCTACATAAACAGATTGGAGAAATGTGGGCTGGACAAAATGACTATAAGGTGGATAGAAAACTAGCTAAATAGCCACAAGCAAGGGAAATTATATAAATGGATCCATGTCAGAACAACAGGAGGTTTCAAGTGGAGAGTCCCGCAGGGGTCTGTCCTGGGCCTGGTGCAGTTCAATGTGTATATTAATTATTTGGATGCTGGCATAGGAAGCTTCTTGAGCAAGTCTGCAGATGACACAAAACTGGAAAGGGTTGTGAACATGTTGGAATATGGGAGCACAATTAAGGAGGATCTTGACAGATTGGAAAACTGGGCTGGAACTAACAGGATGAAGTTCAGTGGTGACAAATGCCAGGTGCTACATCTGAGGAAGAAAAATCAAAAACACAAGACAAAAAGGGGGACCTGGGAGTCTTGGTAGATCACAGACTCGATATGAATCTTCATAGATTGTAAGGGGCTGGAAGGGACCTTGCAAGATCATTGGGCCCAGCCCCCTGCACCAGGCAGGAAAGATAACTGGGGTCAGGTGATTGCCCAGGCTCCTCTTGAAGATTTCCAGGGTAGGTGACTGCACCACCTCTGCAGGGAGTTTATTCCATAATCTGGACACCTGACTTTGAAGAAGTTTTTCCTAGTGTTAAGCCAGAAATGGTCTTCTAAGAGTTTGTGGCCATTACTCCTGGTTTTCTCCAAGGGTGCCCTGGTGAACAGTTGTTCGCTGAGACCCTAATGTATTCCCCTGATGTAGCAATAGGCTGCTACCAAGTCCCCCCTCAGTCTTCTCTCTTTTTTTAAGCTGAAAAGTCCCAGCTCCCTCAGCCTCCCCTCGTATAGCTTGCTTTGCAAGTCTCTGATCATACGGGTGGCTCTTCTCTGGACTCGCTCAAGCTTCTCCATGTCCTTGTTAAAGTGCAGCGCCCAGAACTGGATGCACTACTCACCAATGCTGAGTAAAACGGAAGAATCACTTCCTTGAGATGCATCAGTTGATGCATGCCAAAGTATTGTTTGCCCTACTGACTACAGCATTGCACTGACAGCTCGTGTTCATACTGCGGTCTATTATTACCCCCAGGTCGCTTTCAGTCATGGTGCTAGTCAGTTTGGTGCCACCAAGCCTGTAAGTATGTTAGGGATTGTTTGTCCCCTGATGGAGCACTTCTCAGTGCTGAACTTCATCTGATTCTGATCTGCCCAGCGTGCTAGCCTGTCTAGGTCTGCCTGTATCTGCAGCCTATCTTCAAGTGTGACTAGATATTCCCCCATAACTTGGTGTCATCCATGAACTTGGCCAGTGAGCTCTTCACCCCCACATCCAAATAATTGATAAAGACATTGAAAAGCACTGGCCTAAGCACCAACCCCCATGGGGCGCCACTGGCCACTTCTCACCAGGATGAGACAGATCTGTTCATAAGAACCCCACAACCAGCTTCCTACCCACCTAACTGTTGAGCAGTTAAGCCCACAATCTTCCAATTTTCCCATGAGAGCATCATGGGATACTAGATCAAAGGCCTTTTGGAAGTCTAGGTATTCAGTGTCGCCCTGCTCTCTCTTATCGAGGTGGCAAGTTACCTGATCATAGAAGGAGATGAAATTGGTAAGACAAAACCTGCCCATGATGAAGTCGTGCTGGCTGTCATTCAGAATCCTACCTTCTGTGAGTGTATTACACATAAGCTCCTTGATTTTTTTTGATTTTTTTTTTTTCCCCCAGGGTTTTCCCTGGGGTAGAAGTTAGCTTGTAGTTACCCAGATCCTCTCTCTTCCCCTTCTTGAAGATGGGCACAACCATGGCCCTCTTCCAGTCTTCAGGGGACTACCACGAGTTTTGGAAGAGTTTCACCAGAGGCCCCGCAATGACTTCAGCCAGTTCCTTCAGCACTTTTGGATGAAGTTCATCCGGTCCTGCTGACTTGCAAATGTCTGTTTCCTAACTGATCATACCTGGGCTCAATATCAGCAGTAGGAAGGCAGTCATTCCCACCATGCCCATTCTGAACCTTATCTAGTATGATTTTCCCCTTAGTTCAGTGAAATACCAAATCAAAGTAGTCATTCAGGAGTTCAGGTTTCTCCTGCGTGTTGGTATTCAGCTGTTCCAAGTAGTTAAGCAATGGCCCCACACTTCCATTTGTTTTCCTCCTGTTCCCTATATATCTAAAGAAGGATTTCTTATTGTCCTTGATTTCTGTAGCTAGTTTAAATTCAGTCTTTGCCTTAGGCTTTCAAATCTGCTCCCTACAGGTGCGGGCTGTTGTTGTATAGTCCTCCTTGGGGACTGTCCCAAGCTTGTATTGTTTGTATGGCTCTTCCTTCTTTCTCAAGAGGACCATGATATCTCTATTAAGCCAAGAGGGCTTACCAGCTCCTCTGCTACCTTTCCTCCACATGGGAATGGACTTTTTTGGGGCTCCTCCAAATGGACTTTTTTTGGGCTCTGAGGATCGTGTCCTTGAAGAACAGCACATCTTCGGTGTGATGATGCTGCACAAAAGGCAAATGCAGTTTTGGTTTGCATCAATTACACCAAGGCATTCAAAAGGCATTAATAAAGGACACTGACATTGATCAAGATAAGAAGCAAGATGGCAGGGGCTCTTAGCATTTGGTCCCACACCTCAAACGATCCTTCATCAAAAGCAAGTCTTTATGAAATAATGTGTTTAGAGGTACCACAGCTATTCTATCTACTCTCACCCAATCAGTCCGTAATGCCGTATCCTAATTTTGCTTCCTGTTTAATGCCCCATATTGTGACTTTTTGATCTGAAAGTCGGTTTGTTTTTAAATAAAATTGCGTGGGCCGGAGTCTCAGCTGGTACAAATATGCACAGCACAATCAGCTAGCATAAATGTGAAGTTGCAGCCCAGCATGTCTAATGATGAGAACCATTTTAGGAAAGCATTGTTGGTAGCCTGGGGTAGTGTTAAGCCACAGAGCAAACTGACAAATCGCAGAAAATACTCTACCCACTGAATGCAGTGGCATAAAGTTTGCACAGATTTCCAGTGCTTCAATCCATAATCATTTCTGCCCATAATTCCTGGTGCATTGCTTGCTCATGATCAGTCTGTAGTATTCAGCATTTGAAATTTGAAGAAAGGAACAAGTTTTTGATTGGATATGTAGGTCACATAGGGTTGCCTCTGTCTTCTAATTGGATGAGTATAATTAGAATGAGGGTTTTGGATCCAAATGCTCTCATTCAAGAATTCGGTGGTGATTGCTTTCTGCAAATATTCCTGCTGATGACTTAAAATTCACTGTTACCACAGACGTTCATGCTGGTGAACTTATGGACTGCAGTATTTGCAGAACAGGAAATAGGGATTTGAGCACACCTGATTCAAAACGTATTGTTCTGCTCTTGATAGGCTGAAAATCAAGTGAATATTCTCTGCAGTCATCAAGGATTTGATGAGTAGGAGTTGTAAAATTCATAGAAATGCCCTGGATTCAAGCAAAGGAGGTGGTAGAGGAAATCGTGTCCTTCCTTGTTTTGGTATTAGTGATGTCACTTTTACGGCCCTCCTGTCCCTTCTCTTGGGCAGGCTTCTAGAGGTAAAGTCATGACTGACAGCTTTGGTTAGGCAGCCAGACATGACGTGCAAGCAGGCGATTTATTCTCCGTTTGTCAGCAAGAAAGAGATTTATTTGCTGTAGGTACATCCGGCGTTGACTTCTTTGTGATGCTCTTTTGTTTGCACAAAATGCTGGCTGGGGACAGGAGGGTCAAGATCTACATTCAGAATAGGAAATCGGTGCTTGTAAGTAGCAGCTCTGTGAATTCAGCAGACAAAGGCTCCTCTGCAGCAAAGTTCTTCCTAGCAAAGAGGCACAGAAGTTACGTTTTTCACCACATGCAACTTCATGCGTCTACACTGCAAGGTCAAGCTACACAGCCATGCAATCAAGTAACTTTGGCACATACATGGGGAGGCAATCAGTTTCATGGGCGAGTACTGACAGCTCCATTTTGACAAAATAAATAAAAAGCCCAAGTGTCAGAAAACTTGTAAAACACTGCCAGGTTTTGACTGTAATGTCCAGAGCTTTGAGAAGTAGAGGTTTTACAGGCATCAGAGTAACATCTGGCAATCCCTACCAGGAGCCCATGTCCCCTTATTTGAAACTGTGTAACTCAGAACAAAATTGTGATGTCTACCAAAACCACGCATACAACCTAAGTATCATCTATTAAAGTGGCAGTCTTATCTTGATTTATCTCCTAACTGCTGCTAGATGATAGAGACCTACTATTTCTTTAACAAGAGCTCTTTGACAAGATTCCTGACTCTTGTGCTATGCTGACTGGCTGAGAGCTCAGTTGGTTTCATAACCATCATTTCTTTTCTTTCTTTTTTTTTTTTTTGTTTTTTTTTTTTTAAGTGAAAGTGATTGATGTCCTAGATGCAATAAACCTTTCAGGCAGCCCGGCAAACATCAACAGACCTGCATGCATGTTTTGCAGAGTTCAGTAACTCTGTTGGTTTCCCTGTGCTGCCACCTATACGCAAGCTATAGGTAATGCACCAGGCTTATACCCAACTCAAGAACCAGCGCTGGGGAAAAAAACGCTCCATGCTTTTGCCTTTAGGACGGGTGGGCAAAATGTGGCCTGCAGGCTGGATCCAGCTGACCAAGGTATTTTATCTGGCCCATGGCCGTGCTTGATTTAGGCACAGCGGCCAGCCTGAGCTAGGTTGTGAGGCTGGTCCTGCCACCCCTGGGTATGTAGCAGGGTAGGGACAGCATGGCAGCCAGACTCCTCTGCCTGGCAGCCCCTGCAGCAGCAGCTTCTCCTGATTACTGCCGCTAGCATCTCTGTTGCTGCTGGACCCAGCCCTGCAGCCTGTCCACCCCACGCCTACTGACGGATGAAGCAGGCAGCCAGGGGCTCCATGGAAAGTGGCCCAGGACCACCATGGGCAGGGTGCGCTTGGCCAGGCAGAGGGGATGGGGCTACGGGCAGGCAGGGAGTGGCACTTGAGAGTGAGATGGGCAGGCAGGGGCCTAGGCTGGGATCACTGGGCAGTGGCAGCTGCCAGATCCTGGCCACAGCCCTGGCCCCCCTTTTCCCACTTCCACCTACCCCTCCCCACCTGCTTGTGGCCCCATCCCATTTGCCTGGCCAAGTGCATCCTATCTGTGGGGGTCCCAGCCAGTCTCCATGGGCACTTGGTCCAGCACCCCCAGCGGTGGATGTAGGACAAGGTTGGACAGGCCTGGGCTGGATAGGATCTATTGCATCCCCCCTCTCCACCGTGCTGGGCCAGGTCAGTAGTACCCCTTTCCCCCTACGCCTTCCCTCTGGATTGCAGCAGCTCACCAACTCTCCTAAAGTGGCCCTCCAACCAAAATAGTTGCCTGCTCCTGCTTTAGGGCCATCTGTTCAGTGACTCCTCCAGCTCAACAGACAAGAACCATCTGTAGCTGGTTTCCTGCTCTCTCCCTACACCATTTGCATACTTATTACTCTAGATCATTCCAGCCAGGGCTTTGTTGAGCTGGGCCTTCAAAACCTCCAAGGATGGAGACTCCACCACCTCTCTAGGTAACCCAGTCTAGTCCTTTACTACCCTCCTAGTGAGGGAGTTTTTCCTAATATCCAACCTAACCCACCCCTCCCCCGCTGTAACCAGAGACCATTTGCTCCTTGTTCTGTCAATGATAGAGTCATTAGCAGAGACAGGGTACCAGAGCTTGTGGTTTCTACCACAGGGTTACTCAGACATACTCTCTAGAGAGTTATATGACACACTGCTATATTCTTGCTATTACCCCTGTCATTGCTATACTAGTGTAGCCATGAAATACTGGGGGACGCCCCAAAACGGGTCTGTAAAGGCAGCCGTAGTATTTCAGAGTCTGGTCTGATAAAAGGAGACCCCTGCAAAATGTTTTTCCTAGACTGAGTTTAGGAGCCACAAGGGCTGGTTGCAGTGTCTGTCTCCTGGATGATTTTTCCGTGATACTTGTGATAGTGTAAGCTATCAAATTGTCCATTTCTTCTTTAATAGTTCAGTTTTGGGGGGATTAGGATGAGGACCAAGGTCACTGAATACCTCTGAAAGACGGAAGAGGAAGCATGCAACCATTTGATGTCAAGAGTTCCTTAAAGAGTAAGCGCTAGGGAAATGCCAGGGATAAAAACATAACCGAAAGCTAAGTAATGCCATGAAAAAGGCTTGAACTGTGGAAAGGAAGCTGAGAAAGTACTTAGTTGGAGGGTCTATGGCTGTTGAATTATTTCTGGAGCCGTATGAGTGTGCCTGCATGCTGTAATGAGCTATAAAACCACTTACCCTGCCACTGAACGTCTTGTAGTCTAAGGTCCCAACCCTCAGGCTCTTATATGGGGACCTGTTGATGTCCAATGCATCAACCATTGAGGCTTGGGAAATCTGGGTTCTCTGCCCAACACCTGCAACTCATCTGCTGTGTAACCTCAGGCAAGTCTGTGCTTGTTTTCCTTACCCATAAAAAAGGGAAAAGCTATTACTTGTTTTTGTGCAGTGCTCTGAGAACTAGAGATGAAAAGTGCTGTGTGGGCTAAGCCACACTTTCTCTACTGGCTTCAGTAGGCTTCAGGTCAGGAGTGAAGAGCTAAGTGCTGCTGACTGTGATGAGCACAGGCATAAACATTGTCCTATAATTGTTTTGCAGGGCTGGGGCCCGTCCGTGTAAGGGGAAACGTTCTTAGGAGATCAGCCTGAAAATAGGCCTTCGAGGCTGCAGAAGATTTCATTGAGCTGTGTCTGGAACCTCTTGTAGGCAGACAGGAATTTTTTTTGACAGAACTGAAGAAATCAGACTGAGCATGCATTAATTTATAACATTACTAACATTTTGAGAAAATGTGATCTGGCCTGGCTGCTCCTTGGTTCTCTGTATGAAACTCTACCCTTGGTGACTCCCCTGAGGTTAAAAATAAATCCTGTCTTTCTATATGTGTCACAAGTGGCTGAAGATGGGAAAACCTGGATACGAACAAGATGACCAGGCCTGGAGAGGGCACAAATGGTGCAGAAATGCTAGGGTGGCTGTTCCTTATTTTGAAACGGGGACTAGTCTGCTGGAGGCCCTTTCTCCGAGGGGGTGAGACAGGAAGCACTCTAGTGTGATGGCCTTCTTCATTTAGTTTATTCACTGAGGATGGCAAGGAAGGCCAAGGACTTGTAGAAGGTGGGTGGTTAAGGGTGTAGGTAGGAAAGAGTAAGTTATAAACACAAAAAAACATTTTCAGAGGGGAAAAATAAATATGGGGAGACTGTAACCAGTACTACCCATGCTCACCAGTAGTTCTTCAGTCCTGTGGTAGGTGGGAGACCTACCAGAGTGATCATGTTGGGGTGCTCTTCTCAGGTCTAGGGGATTTTGGCCTGTTAGAACGGGGGTGCTCAACCCCTGGCCCACAGACCCATGTCATCCAGCCTACGGGTTCCCCATTTGTCTGGAAATTCAGGAGCTGGGGAGCGGTAGCAGATAATTGCTGTTCCCCTGCTGCCAAATTTCCAGATCTGTGGGGAGCCCGCAGGCTGGATAGCATGACCCTGTGCATCAGGCCAATTAGAGAAGTGCAGGGCTGAACCAGGAGCTCATGGGGGCCAATCTGGGTGGTACAGAGTGGCATGGGACTGACTTGGACAGCATGGGGGCCCAATCCTGCCATGCAGGGCCCAATCCGGTCTGTAGATTGTCCCCATGCCACTCATCCAGCCCACAGGGCTGCGTTAGACCAACCAGGGGATACACCGTATCTAGTAAATGCAGGTGGAACAGAGGGGGAGCAAAAATGCCACTGGGGGGAGAGAGAGTGTGTGTGTGCGTGTGTGTGTGTGTGTTCTGGCTTTCCGTTGTGGCATGGCTTTAAGCTGGTAAAAAGCAGGGAGCGGCTAGGAGTTATTGAGATTTATATGTTTGCGCTGCTGTTTACTTAAGAAAAGTAACCACACAACAGAACAGATGCTACCTGTCCTGACTCTAGATCCTGGGATCAGCTGTGGTGCATAGTTTTCACTCACTCTGGGGCTAATTTGAGCTTGCCAAGGCAGGCGTGGCAAAGAAATACCCCACAGCGCTCCCAGCATGTTTCTGCAGCTCTTTCTTGTGAGAGGGAGGTGGTCAGTGTACAGCAACTCACATACCTGCATCTGGACACGTGGCTCCAGCCATGTCACTCTATGTGCAGGAGTTTGCTTGCTCTTTCTTCCAGGTTGTACCTAACTCTGATACTCTCATTTTGATAGGGGTTTTTCCTCCCCTTTATTTCTCAAGGTCTTTGAGTGGTTTTGAAGAGGCTTTTGACATGGGTAACCTCCTCAGGAGGGGTCCTTTTTGCTTGTCTGCAAGCTTTGGAGGAGCCAATGCTGTTTTCTAAGCTTTTGGGGAAGAGCTCTTTGAGTCTTTGCTGTTAGGAAAGCAGGGTTTTATACCTGGGAAGAAGAGGTGTTTCCTTATGCTGCTGCTGGCAAAGTCCACGTGCCATGTAGTAGATCAAAATTTACCCCTGTGGTGTGGTTGAATTTTATTCTCGGGGTGTGAAGCAGACCTCTGTGCAAAGCCTGCACATGGGCCACCGAAACCCTCTGCCACCGTGGTTAAGTCTTGTACTGGTCCTTGGCACAGAGTTGTAATTCATTAAAAAAGAACCCGATTAAATACTATTTTGGCCCAAGCCTTCTCCTTACTTTTGACTGCCCCCGGGATCCTCTGTAATGACTGCTCGGTCCAGGCCCTAGGACTTCTTTCCTTGGACAGTCACTTCCACCTCCCTTTATTCCTAAAGGAGATTATAAACTCCCAGCAGCCGTGAGTCAGCACAATGCACTATCTCCGCAGTAGTATGATTGCCTGCGAACAGGATAGGGAGTTTAAGTAAGCACTGACAGCCTGTTACAGAGAGGTGCTTGGGTTTGTTTTAAGAATGTGGGATTGATGAGCTGTTAATATAACACACAACAATCCTGTGACTTCTTGTGCCTGCAGAAGCCTGTAGGAAGAAATGCTCCCAGGTGGAGAGAAGTTGCTGATCCCTTTCATTAGGGAAAGCATCCATGTTGAGCTGCTGCCCTCTGCTGATACGCAAAGCTAATTGAGTCAGATAATCAGGGTGTGTATCCATTTCCTGCAAAGCTGCTGTGACTTGAGAGAGTTTTGCAGGTTATTTAATTGCCGGAGTCTCCCAGTCTTCTTAGTCTAACAGGAAAGCTTAGCCTGGGTTTCTGCATGCTACTGAAGGAAACACATTTGTTCCCATTGTCGGGCATTTCTCTGGATGGGATATATGGCACATAAGGTGGCAACTGCAGTTCATTAAGGAAAAGGTCATTCTTTTAAGAACTAATTATCTCTTGTAATATTTTGTTGGCCTGACCTGAGCCAAAATGAGGCTCAGATTGGTGAGAAGCGCTTCCAATCATTGACAGATCAAGGAGCGCACTTCATTGGGAACTTGATCCTTGTCCTACAGCCCTCTGCGCAGGAGTGAACTCCATTGTTATGGGGGAAAATTTCATACACGAACATCTTGTAAACAAGATGCCACATTTGACACATCTCACCCCGAAGTTCCTCTGGCTCTGCTGACCAGCGACCAAAAAGCTGAACAAAGCCTGAAAATGCCAAGTTCTCCAGTAGGAGCAGTAGGCAAGTGTGAGTGGTAGAGTGGGCAAGGAAGTGAGCGATGGGCACCTAAAGGCACAGGCAGGAGTAACAATTTTTGCCCGATCTGGTCCCTGAAAGTGCATAACCTAACACAAATGCACAGTTGCTGAGTTCTTTAAAAGGGTCCAATCCTGCAGTCTTTACAGGAAGGTTCAGATGAAGGTGCTCCAAAGCAGAGTGCCTTAATTAACGTCTGAGAGCACATGGTGGGAACAGG
Organism: Crocodylus siamensis; assembly: GCF_052110815.1. Lineage (NCBI taxonomy): Eukaryota > Metazoa > Chordata > Crocodylia > Crocodylidae > Crocodylus > Crocodylus siamensis. Next base: position 279,703,943 of record NC_143396.1, on the reverse strand, counting down.
GAGGTGTGGCTCCAATGCACCTGCCCCATCTTCCAATGCCAACCCCCAGAATGGGCTCCCACCACTCTCTGTCCCTTCTCCCGTTCTGAAAACAGCGCCCGAGCTGGGAGGGGGAACAGCCTGGGCTAGGGGAGAGTGGCTGCAGACTCACAGCCACTCTAAACTGCAGCCCAGTCCTCCAGTTCCTGGGACCCAACAGTGAATGTCTTCTGGGCCTGGGGGATCGCTGTAACTCATGGCACTGCCTGCAAAGAGCCATGAGTTACAGCAGGGAGCTGCACTTCTGCCTACGTCCTATAATAAATACTCCGCTTCTGTCAAGGGGTCTCTTTGGGGTCACTCTTTTTGGATGCATGGCTGTTTAGTTGCCACTAAGAAAGCCGTTTCAGGTAGAGGTGAGTGATGTCAAGGTCTCGACTGTGGTTTATTATTTTTTACTATAACATCTCCAAGTCAGCTCATAGTGGTGCTGCCCCCAAAGCATAACTCCTTTCCAGGCTCCCTCCCCCACACCTTGCAGTAGTATGAAGTAATTTGGGCTTCACTTATTTTTGATGGAGATTATTCAACCCTTTCCATGACACCTCTAGCTGTGCTGGCTGGCACACGAGAAGTGGGGCATGGATTTGAGAATCGGCACATTTATGGTCTGCCTCCCATCCATGTGTACTGTATGGGGAGTAGCACTTCCAAGGATGATCAGTATTCCTGCTGACCACAGTCTGCCATGTGAACAGCCCGTGCAAGGTAGTCTGTGGGTTCTTTACACTTCTCGTTTCCATGTGTGGTTAGGTAACCCAGGTCATATCTGTGTCTTAAGGTCAACAAAGTTACTGTAGTGTTTCACACCTATCAAAGCTTATTGAAAAAATTGAATGTTCATTCTGATCCTATGTTTTTGCTTGTATCCATCTGTATTGTCGAGGAGTTTCCATCCAGTGAAAACGTTGGCTGAAAAGTTTCACTTCACTAAAGTGGAAAGTTTCAGGAAATGTGTAGACTATATGGGTAAAAATTACGGCTATATGCTATATCAGTCCATCAGATTATGGGAAAATACAGGATAATAGCTATGGCAAAAACCATGTAAACACATATTTTAAAAATATAACATGATGTTTCTTAAAGTTAGATACAAATTCACAAACTTGAAAGCACCTTTATGTAAAATGGAGTTAAATGTCTATAATGCGCAATATCAGTGATTGCCCATAAGAAAGGTTACCAAATTGGTAGATTTCATGGATAGAATTAGGCTTTTTGTTCCTGAACCAGTGCGTCTCAGACATAAAATTATTAGAAAAAGTCAAAATGTCAATGTTGTTGTTAGAATGAAACTTATTCTATGGCACAGCTAGCGGCAACCATTTTAACTCGCCGTGTAGAACAAGAAATGTAACTTTTGTAGTGTGAAGTAGCAGCATCTTGATTTAAGGGCTCTAATTTGGCAGATTAATGCTACCACAGGTAATCTACACCTTCTGATGGCAAGTTGAGGGACAAGACATCTGCCTGTCAAGAGAACTGTGATATCATGCCCAATGGGGAACACTTTTTTTTTTTAATGTACAAGGAAAAGATGGAATGAATTTGCAAAGAGCACTTATTGATTTACTGTATCTTGGAATCAATACACAGTATAATTCAGAGAAGGTCATCGGAACAATGTGTTGTAGGACAAAAGATACATTAGTTCAGGGACTGTGGAGTGCAGGCTGAAGCCACACCAAATTGGGCATAAGCACAAAGGGCAGCAAGGTATACAGCCTAGACTTTGACTCCAGCTGAAAATGTCAGGCTATGGGAATCCAGGTTTAAACCCTGACTGAGCTGAGCAGACCCTAGGGGTGTGTGGGGCCCAGGGTATATCAGCCTGTGTGGGGAGGGCAGGGGGGTGGTGAGTGGCTGGAGCATGAAGCCAGTGGTGCATGGTGGCTGCACAGAGTGGTGGTGCCCTTGGCACGTGCCAATGGTGCTGTCTGTGGAGCCTGTACAGCACTGTCCTCGGGGCCCTGCAAAGCACGGGGTGGTCACCCCGATTCACGCCCCTCTCCCCCCACAAGGGACAGCTTTGCTGATGAGATGTCTCTGTGTGCAGGATCTTTGCAGCATGGTTTTGCTTCTAAACTGTGGTCAGTGGTTGCCTCAAGCCTGAGGCTAAGCTTATGTACTCCTTACCAGTTTTATACCACTCCTTAGTCCCAAATGATGTATTTGTTATCTGTGTTACTAACCCAGAAACACGTACTTGGCACCGTGCAGAGGAACCCTCATCTGCTATACTTTCCTGGAGCTGCTGGGTAAAGTAGAGAGGGCTGAGTACACAACTAATCCCCCAGTTTTGTATCATGGACCTGTGTTGCACTAAAATACCCCGTTGAAGCTGCTACTGAGACTCTTTCAGTTCAGCAGCTTGTAGTCTGCTCTGACAGCAGCCGCTCACCTGAAGAGTTCTCCCAACTGTAACGGTCCCGGGCGCGCTCTGCCGTCAGCCACTTGTTTATGCCTCCCTCTGCCACACAATCGAGCACCTTGAGGAGGTCAAGCTGCAAGCCCAGACTTGCCGAGGCTAACACCAGCTGCTATAAAACCTGAATCTTTGGCTCGTAAAGCCAAGGTTGAGACACTCTGTACCTGCACATTGACTGGCTTCAGTGATCAGGTCTCTAATCCACAATCCGGACTCTGTTTTTCGCTCGGGTTGCTCCTCAACCAGTTAGCAGGCTTCCCAACGGGATGTCACATTATGCTATCTCTATTTGTACAGCACCTATCTGTAGAGGTCAAAGTGCTGCCTCTGGGTTCAGGTGAAAACAGGAGCTGGTTTAAGGAGACAGCAGCCAACTAGCAGGCAAGTCCCTTAATTTCTGATGTCTTCAGAGGTAACCCACTGGCCGCCTCTCCAGGGATGTGTCCTTATGAGGCAGAAACAAGATAAGCCTGTTTCCTCCCATGTACATTGGACCAGACTCATCCCCAAAGCACAAGCGGAAGTGATTTGTGTGCCATTATAGCGAAAGGATCCGCCTTTTTGGAGTGGACAGGGCTGGACTTCTGCCAAGGAAAAGCAGTTTTTAGTACAGCAGAGGCTCCCTGCCGGGGACGAGTACACTGCTGAATTGGCACAAAATCCAGGCTGCTTGGCTCTGCCTACTTTTTGTGATGTCCCAGTGAAAGTGCTACCCTCTCTTGCTTCTATTTGTGAGAGATGGGCTGTTGATAGTAGTGCCCCTCCGACAAAGTACTCTTATGAAGGGGCAATTCTCCATCCTTCAACTGCGTGTAACAAAATTGGGCCGAGTAGATCAGAAAATCCACCCCTCTGAGTGTGTCTTATGTTGGGCACTTTGTCTATAAGTTACTGTAATATCAAACAGGTGCTTTCAATGGCTTATGAAATATTATACAAAACTCTTCTGGATATTGTACGCTAAGAGTTTACCATCTGTTGTCTTAAAGTGGTGTAGTATTGCATGTTGGCTGATATGCAGAAATCTAACAATGTGACCTTAGGCTCTATTGTACGACTCTCCAGAGCTGAATAGTAACGTTATGTGAAGCTAGTGAACTTATAAGAGATGATCCCAAATACTGATAGAGGCTGTACTGTAGTTGTCAGGACACAGAGGACTAGAATCCATTGGTACTCTAGCAAAGACGGCTTAATGGCATGAGAACAAATTTTAGACCCTGGGCTTATGACTTGGCATAACCCAGATAATATGTGCCAACATTGTATGTGGGAGCAATAGGGTTTGTGCTCAAGGAGCACCGTTTGCACATGTAAACTGTGTACAGACAAGTTCTGTAAATGCAGAATATGTGTACATATGGAAGTGATTGCACAAATAGGCCAGTATAAGGCTCCTTTGAAAAAGTGGCCCCAAGCTATTTGTTATTATCTACTGCTTTATGCATTGTACTGTACAGTAAATGGAAAAAGTGCAGTAGCCAGCTCCCAAAACGCACTAATCCGCTTTAAGCAACTTACAGCAAACTGGTAAAGTTTTACATTTCTTAGTCTGAACAAGAAACATGCCGATTTGGGGGTGGTGTGCGTCATGTTCTTTTGCTGTGGCAGGTCTGGCAGCACGACTAAGGATGAGAGTGGCAGAACAAAAGGGCACGGTCTCTTGAGGACCATTCTAGCCATTGTCAGTTGGCCTGAGCTCAGTGTGAAAACCAAGGAAGCAGAGAAGTGGCTTCCAAGCACTTCAGCTGCTACACTCAGCTGGACTTGGGGATTTGGCTTCAACATACTTATCTTAGAGAGAGGCCCTGGTCTAATGCCTGCAGTCCTGGAAGAAAGTGCATAAGCTTGGATGGAGCGGTCTTAAAATAAGGTCCAAAACAGGTAAGCATGCAAACCCCATGACTTTCAGTTCCTGGAAATGTCCCTACATGGTGAAACAACTGTCAAAAATTGTCTTCAAATCACAGTTGCTGGGATTTGCCATTTAGTGATGAAAGAGACATATGTAAAGAAATTTGGGTTGGGAACGAAATGTGAGTTGTTCTGAAAGATGCCTGAGAAAAGGGAAGTTGTTTTAAATAAATTGGCTGTGTGCATCTCTCTGCAAACCTTATTACTCTTCCGGATTAGGCAATTTAACAGTGAGGGGGAATTCTCTTGTTCCCTCTGATGCCTTATTGTCCTCCCTGTGTTAATGGATTCGTGGGATTCTCTGTTCCTAGATAATGACTTGATCAAGTAGCCTGGGGGACAAAGCCTTAATTTGTATGACAAGAACCCACCAGATTCATTATATTGCATATTAACAAGGCCAACCACAGGAATAAATTAAATAAGGTCTTGTCTTGTTACCTCCTTATTTTTAGTTGTATCCTAGACAGATCGTTTGAATGAAGATGGTTGTGTTAGCAGGTTCTGAATGTCCCAAACTGAAGACGTCCTGTTACTGTGACATTTTTAGGGTATTGATTTTGAGGCGGCTGCAACACGCATTCGTCCGTGAGTACTGCCCTTTACTTCTGGTGAACTTTTGAACAGTTTCTTATGTAAACCTGGCTTAGAAGACCTTGTTGGCAAATGCATAGCTGGCAACTTTGCCTTTTTACTTGCCCAACAGGAAGTTTGCCCTGGGGTCTGGAGGGAGGCATGTCTGGTCCAGGGCAGGCATAGCAAAATACAGAGGGCCGTGGTAATTGGATTCTGAGGAAATCAGTGCCCTCCTGCCCCCTGTAGCTCTGGGATACTGGAGGGCCAGAGTCAGTGCCAGACTCAGGACAGTGTGCACAGAGTAATCTAATCCTTTATATAAGAGAAAGCATGTGTTAAATGGAGAAATACTGTAGAATAGCTGTTGCTTCTTCTACAAGAATAGGTCCCTCCCTGCCATAGTACGTAGGAGACACTGTTTTGCTCCAAGTGCGCATAGTTTGTGTGGGTGTATAGTTCACTTTGCTTAACAAAATTTAACTGAGGGGACCAGTTCCAACTAGTCTGCAGTTTTATTATTTGCAAAAGTCCTTACCCTCATGTGATGTTTTACGTAACAGCCTTATGCATCTGCAAACTATTGAAAGCATTTCCAGCATCAAAGAGAGGCAAAATTTTGAGAAGTATGGTATATGCCAGGAGCTCGTTTATGATGACCTTTTAGCCTCCACTGTGCAGCATTATAGCCAGGCTCATAGATCTCGTTAGGGAAAGATTTCCCTTGATTTCTATGGAAGATTAAAAAAAAAAAAAATCAGCTGTTCCATAATTACAAACTCCCATGCTGAGAGTATGCCCAGCCAGGGGTGCAGTCCAGAAATTAAATTCTACAGTGAGATGCAGCAAGTAGGAGTACAAACAGCAGGACACTGGGAGAGCATCCTGGTCTTGGGAAGAAACAATGGCTCCAGAAGGAGCATAGCATTAAGAAATGGGTAGAGAGAGCATTGCAAATAGAAAAGCTGTTAAGGCTGGGTACAATGCACTGCTACTAAAAATGCAATGTAAAGCTTTCCCTATCTCCTGACTGACCTGCCAGAAAACCTGTTGAATGAGCATGGTTCTCATTTAATACTTTATTTCACTATCCTGTAGTGCAAATATATGAAAATACACATGTGTATATCTATGTACATGCAAGTGTACTTGTGTGTCGCTCTGTAGAGAGGCAGAAATCTGGCAGGTACCTCTAGAGTTACTGAACATGTCCAGAACTACTCAGGTGCAACATGTTATGAATTTGTGTGTCCAGTTTCTTGTCCAGTCTGCCCAAAGAGATCCACATCACAGTTGGGGGGGGAAAAAAGGAATTGTAGGAAGCATAAAAACAGGGTAACATCTTTCTGGAACTTGGCATTGCCTCACAGCCCACTCAGGATGAAGCAATTGGAAGGGACTAAAGGCGAATCACTGAAAGATGCCATGACAGTTAGAGTTGCGTAGGGCTGTAGCAAAGTGAGAGATGACCTGTCATTGTGCTGCTCTTCTTTTGTGGTATCTCTTGAGATGAGATCAAACCCCACTACAGAATCCAGCACAGTCTTCTTCAACCTATGGCTGCGTTTATCATTATGCTCGCTATGAAATGTTGTTACCACCTCTAGCATTATTCCCCATTTTAAAATGGATAATAGGTACCAACATGCAAGGAACTTGAGTGTAACCAATGTAGATGGGCCTTCTGAGTCTTTAAGCTCAGGACCTGATCAGCCAAGTGGTTAACTACCCAAAATCGGCCCATAATATTATTTATGTTGTTGACTTAATAGTTGGCCTTTGTATCATGAAGTCCTTCAGTGTATCTCTGTGCTCATTTCTGCTGCTTTATACTCTTAAATCAGGTCCAAAGTACCACACAGTAAGCCTTTTTCTCAATACTTTATCATTTGCTCTCTGAGCCCAGACAGGCCAAAAAGGTAAAGCAAGCAAATATGAAAACTCATGGAAAGGTGCCTTTATTTGTACCTCTGAACGCAGTGAGTTTCAGCTCAGATTTAGTTTCAGGCCATGGCTGAGGGCAGTCTAAACTTTACCCATACCAATTCAGTTAGTCCGATCTCTAACCCTTCTGTTAGGTATTTTTTGTCCCTGTTCCAAAGTCGGCAAAAAGAATCCATGATGTGCACCCGTGTAGCTCTGCTTCTGGTGCAGTCCTCTCCCTTTCCTGTGTCAGAAGGGCTCAATGTGCTGGCATAGCTGGGGGGGATCAGCAGTGGTAGCACAGCTCATCAGTAAACCACGCTGTCAAGGAAGCAGACCAGAAGGCATGCACTATGTAGAGATGCTTCATGCAGTAAGAAGTCATTCCTCCTGCCTCTGTCATAAAGTCCCTACCCCTCCTCCCCACCCTGAAGAGAGGCTCCACTGCATTTTCCACACAGCGGGAAGGGGAGGTGGGAGGAAAGTGGGCCATTGACATAATTTTTCCTTTCCTGTGGTTTCTTCCTCTGGGAGGCAGCCTTCAGCCACTGACCATGTTCAACAAGCCAGTGGACACTTGCATAGTTGCCACTGTGGCTTTGCTTTTGCTCTCCTTGTACCACCATTGTCATGTTCACCATTTGTGGCAGGAAAGAAGTATGGCCAGAATTCATTCCTTTTCCTAACTCTTGGGTGGCTTTGCTTCTCTTTACCTCTTTCATTCTCTCCTCCTTGGCTTTTCTGTCCCTTGCAGCCCTCCTGCTATATATTACAGTGTCCCTGGTCCACAACAAATGTCAGGTCCTGAATCTTAGAGACTCAGAAGGCCCGTCTACATTGGTTACACTCAAGTTCCTTGCATGTTGGTAGCTATTATCCATTTTAAAATGGGGAATAATGCTAGAGGCAGTAACAACATTTCATAGCGGGCACAATGATAAACGCAGCCATAGGTTGAAGAAGACTGTGTTGGATTCTGTAGTGGCGTTTGAGCTTGCCTTAAGAGATACCACAAAAGAAGAGCAGCACAATGACAGGTCATCTCTCACTTTGCTACAGCCCTATGCAACTCCAACTGTCATGGCATCATTCAGTGATTCACCTTTAGCCCCTTCCAATTGCTTCATCCTGAGTGGACTGTGAGGCAATGCCAAGTCATCTCACAGATGTTCCAGAAAGATGAGAAACTGCAATGCCAAGTTCCAGAAAGATGTGAGGTCTTAGTTTCTCACAGCACGCACTGCACATTTGTCCTCTGGAGGGACAACAATCTGTGAGCATTGCTGTCCTGGGACCCTTGTCCACAACCGTGATGTATGCTCACTTGTGTAGTATAGTCTGTTCTGTAGTAGTTCCAGTAAATTCTGATTTTTCTCATCTTCCAGCTGTGATGGCAGCCTGTATTTGTACTTCTAGGGAATGGCATTCATCAGCTTGTTGTTATGAGGCAATTTCTGCTGCCCCACCTTGACCATGGTAGGATGTCATTCAGAGCACTCCCAACTAGCCAGGGCCTAGAACCCGCCTGGGATGTACTGGGAAGTTTCACTGGTGAGGCCATGAAGTCTACCCATATTGGGCAGGGTGCCTTTCAAGATGCATATTCATTGCCAGAGTCTGGTTCTGAATGGCAATGGCACCGCCCCCTGCTTTATCATAGAGTTTTTGGTGTCTCTGCTGAACAGTTAAATGCTGGTCTATGGGGAGCCCACATGACACCTGGCTGAGCAGCCCCTTCTGCTGCCATTCCTCCCTCCATCCCTGACCTGATCCCTTCTGTTCTGTTTCTGGCACATTTCTTCCCAAAGGAATCCTGATCAGTACAGTAAAACAGTGAATCCTTACTTCTCCATTTCCTTGTGCCTCCGTGTGCCTTGCATCGCTTTTTTTCTGTTGGACAGTTGTTTTTATTCTGCTGCCCATCAGTATGGTATTTGAGCATCTGCTGCATAAAATCGGGGCAGTTACAAAGTGCCTGTCAGAAAGCATGGAGTCTCTGATGCCTCTTTTTGGTTTTTGTTCGTGTGATGTAAAAGGTCCCATCCAAAAACAGGCCCTCATTTTGCCAGGTAAAGTGCAAGTACCTAGTAAGAGGCTGCCCTTCCTTTGAAGGCTCTGCAGTCTAAATGCAGACAGATGGGGACTTTAGATGCAGAGGCACTGACATGCTCAGGCCACAAAGCCATCTTCCTGGCCTCTTTCTCTCCTCCCTCTGCAGCATGAGAGTAGAGTGAGAAATTAGACCTCCATCATACTCTCTAAACACCAAGAAAACAATTGGATTTCTTTCCTTTGTGCCCCAGCATTGCCTTTTCCTTCATGTCTGCAGTAGCCATGTCCCAACATGATCACACTGTAACTGATTAAGCTTCCAGAAATGTTTTGCATGGAGCAGAATTTACTGTTTGACCTTCAGGTCATGCCCTCCCCCGTTGTGCATACATTTTATGCTTCCATAAAGCAAATGGAAGCTGTTGTTGGTTGAAGCTCTAAAGGCAAAATCTTGCTCCCAAGGTGAGAGAAGATTTTTCCCCCCCTCTTCCTTTTTTTTTGCAAAGCTGGCAAAAAGCCAAACTGCTGATTTTTACTTTCTTTTTTCATGTGTGAAATTTTTTTGCACCGCCCTAGAGGAAAAGGATCCCTCCATCTTAACATCCTGTTCACTTCTGCATACTTTTGAAAGCTTGTTATTAAAAGCTATCTATTTATACATGGGAACAAAGCACATTCTGGTAACCCCTTGTGGCATAACTCTGGATACTGACCATTAAGCCATAGAAAGGTGAATCAAATATACGACAGAGCCCTTTTTATAGGGGTTGAATACCCACCATACATTGACATAGTAACACCCTTTTACAATTTTCTTTGCTACCGCATCTTTGGAAATAAGAAGGGAAATGCTTTCAACAGCCTCATTCCATCTGACTGTAATCTTGATTGTGTTGAGAGGGAGTGGGTGCCAGAGAGCTGTATCAGTGGAACTAGAGATAAGCAAACTGTGCATACCATAAACAATTATATCACCACGATGGTTTTCATGGCCAGATGCAGCGACAAGAGGAGGACAGCAATCCCAGTGTGACTAGTTCATTTACCTGCCTGGTATGCTTGCAAAAAGATCAAGTTGCATTTCATTACAGGAAAATGCACAGAAAAGATTCCTAAGGATGTGAACTGGAATGGAGAACAAACCCAGTTACCTAAACATGCACGATCTGGCAATGCAACACAGTGTACATCCGTTAAGGAGAGGTTAATTCAGGGGATGTCTTGGTGTGTCTCAGCGTGGACTGTGGTTGAAAACTAGATGTTAAAGCATCCTCTCTAAACTAAAGAACAAAAGTGTCCTGTAGGATGTTCCAGGTATATCTCCACTTGGCAAATCTTAGGCCAAAAGTTTGGTGTCCAATGTTAAATCATCAGTTTGCTTTAATATCCTCCCCTTTTGTGTTCTCATCAAAGGTTATAAGGATGGGCCCTTCGATCTTGGCTCGGCTCATCAGTTTCAGAGCTTAGTGGATCTCACCTTTTAACCTTGATGAGACCTTCCATGGGATGGTAGTGAAAGCTGCCAGCATGCTGCCGGCATGGCTAGTTTTTAGTCGCAACTTAATCTGCAGCTCAGTCTCAATTGGTGGTGCTTTCCCCTACCTTGGAGGTGTTTAAAAGGAGCTTAGATAAGCACCTGGCTGGGGTTACCTGACCTCACAACGCTTTCCTGCCCAGACCAGGGGGTCGGACTCGACGATCTAATAGGTCCCTTCTGACCCTAGACATCTATGAACCGTATGGTGACCTGAATGTTTGGTCTGCTTGTTTGGAAAGCAAATCTGTCTGTGTCAAAGGACAGCCTTGCATGTGGGTCACTCGGTATCCCACTCAGTATCCTTTGCGCTTTGTAGCGTTGTAAAGACTTCATACACTTGAGCTCTCAATGCAGTGCCAAACCCTGTAATGCTATAAAATGATTGTTTGTTTGTGGGGGAGCAACGTATTTTTCATATTTAACTGAAGAAATTCATCATTCAGAGGATGTGTAAACATCCTCTTTGCCAGTTCATCAGTACATCTGATGAAGTAGGCTGTAGCTTGTGAGAGTCTTTGCCTCTCTCAGTGAGGTAGTCTGCAACGTGCCACATCACCCTGCCTTTATTCTGTAGCCTGTTAATGCTGAGGAAGATGAGATTATTTAGCAAGATACAGGGTGACAGAGCAAGAAGTATAACTGGGGATGTCTACACTATACATGTTCAAGCTGCCAGTTAGCTATACTGAATAATGACAACAGTCCAGCTGTATTGCACGGAGGTCAGAAAGGGACTACTGCCTTAATAGTTGCCTAGTTTCTCAGGAGAGTCCAGCAGCTGCCAAAGACTTCCATGCGGCTGTGACTACACTGCTAAATGCACCCCGGCGAGCTGATTCAAGCTAGCTCAAGTATCTCTGCACAAGCTTCAGTTACAGCAGTGACGGTGGTGTCAACATACACTACGCTGCCGTGAATACTCGGTGCTGCACTCTCCTCATTGCTGTCATTCAGCACAACTCTAGAATTAGACACTTGGAAAGTTTCTCTGCCACACTTCATTTCACCACCCCATCCTAGCATGCTCTTGGACTGCAGAGACCCCTCACCGCCTCACCCTTCCTACCTCGGGTGATTTGGGTTTGCCTTACGAGCCCAGAATCGCTGCAGCACACCTTTGACACCCACCAGACACCACCTCTCTCCAATGTGCTCCCCAGGCTGGGGGTGGCAAAGGGATATGGAAGACAGCGTCATCGCTTCCTTCTACAGTGTCTGAATGGAGGGAACCAACCCCTAGGAAGAGCATCTAGGGATCTTGTGTGTAGCTCTGTCTCTTTGCAGGGACCAAAGCAGTGAGTGGTAGTGGGTAAGGAAACATCCCAAGGTGACCATGAAAGCAATTCTCTCTTCTATCCCTACATGACTTCTGCAGATTGTTATCCCTACACATTTCATCTTGCTGTTAGCAGCACTCTTTTCCTAGCCATCCCCCCCCCACCCGCTTTACATCCTTTTTAACCAGGATATGCTGCTGCAAGCTGTTTCAGAAAGCTCTGGTGAGAGAGGAAAAAGTAGCCCCCTTCTTAACCCAGTTTACTTGGCAGTTTCCATAACAACTTGACACAGCTATTTATATAGTTAGAGAATATCGTTTGCTTTTCATCATTTTTAGAACTTTTGTTGCCATATCAACCTAAATCCTTTATAACAGAGCACTTTTCCCCTCCATTCAGTCGTTGTTGTTCTTCAGGGGAATGGGGGGAGAAAGAAAAAACACCTTTTCTCTCAATGAAATGCAACTCTGAGCCAACACCCACATGAGGCCTTTGCTAAAATCTTGCCTGAGTTCTGATTTTGAATGAGCCTAAAATGGCAGGTATATAGCTTTTGTGCTGGCTGTCCACAGAGGGGTGAAGTTCACTGACTGTGCTGGACAGAAGGAGCTGAAAGGAGAGGTGAATAACCAAAGGGATTTGGCAGTTATGGACTATTTCGGTCTGCATAGTGGAGATGTCAAAACTCATTTCAGAACATCACTGTTCAAGCTCTGACCTGGATATTAGTTGGTCGGCACTTTTCTTAGACTAGAGGTTTGGCCGGGGGAATTTTAGGAAAGAGCAGAGTTGGGGCAAAGTGAGAAACAGAGATATGAAGAAATGGGGAAAAAACCTCCTAATAGAGAAATGGCTACATTATTTGCACTAGGAAGGGGGCAGCCGGTGTCTGATATGGTCATCTTGGTGCTTGTAAGTTTTCCTTTAAGACGATCTACATGCCTTCTGGTTGTGTTAACTTCTCTCTCAAGTTTCTGTGTTTTTCTTCATGCAGAATTTGTTTGTGCTTGTTCAGTTCTGGCCTTGGCTCCACCACTATCCGCTGGCTGGGAAATTGGCTTCGTGGTCGGACCCAGAGGGTTGTGATTGATGGCAGTCACTCATCGTGGTGCCCTGTGACCAGTGGGGTCCCTCAAGGCTCTGTCCTGGGACCCATACTGTTCAACATCTTCATTAACGATGTGGACATTGGAGTCAGGAGTAGACTGGCCAAGTTCGCCGATGACACCAAACTTTGGGGCAAAGCATCCACACCAGAAGATAGGCGGGTGATCCAGGCTGAACTGGACAAGCTCAGCAAATGGGCAGACGAGAACCTGGTGGTGTTTAACACCGATAAATGCAAGGTTCTCCACCTTGGGAGGAAAAACCTGCAGCACCCTTATAGGCTCGGCAGTGCTACGTTGGTTAGCACTACAGAAGAAAAAAAACTTGGGGGTCATCATTGACCACAAGATGAACATGAGCCTCCAATGCAATGCTGCGGCTAGTAAAGTGACCAAAATGCTGGCGTGCATCCATAGATGCTTCTCGAGCAAATCCCAGGACGTCATTCTCCCCTTGTACTCGGCCTTGGTGAGGCCGCAGCTGGAGTACTGCGTCCAGTTTTGGGCTCCACAATTCAAAAAGGCTGTGGAGAAGCTTGAGAGAGTCCAGAAGAGAGCCACGCGCATGATCAGAGGTCAGGAAAACAGATCTTACGATGGCAGGCTGAGAGCCACGGGACTCTTTAGCCTGGAAAAGTGCAGGCTCAGGGGTGATCTGATGGCCACCTATAAGTTTATCGGGGTGACCACCCGTATCTGGGGGAACGTCTGTTCACCAGAGCGCCCCAAGGGATGACGAGGTCGAACGGTCACAAGCTCCTGCAAGACCGTTTCAGGCTGGACATAAGGAAGAATTTCTTTACTGTCCGAGCCCCCAAGGTCTGGAACAGTCTGCCATTGGAGGTGGTTCAAGCACCTACATTGAACACCTTCAAGAGTAAATTGAATGCTTATCTTGCTGGGATCCTATGACCCCAGCTGACTTCCTGCCCTTTGGGCAGGGGGCTGGACTCGATGATCTCCTGAGGTCCCTTCCAGCCCTGATGTCTATGAAATCTATGAAGCACTAACTCAGTGGCTCTGATTCCCTTGCAAGCTGCTTGGGGGTTCAAGTCATGCTCTTGTACTGGCTTTCCCCAGATCAGATCACCTTCTATGTAGACCTTAGTACCTTCACCATCAGAAAATGGTTTTATTTGCCACTGAATCACCTCTGCCTCTGAACTTAACCCAAATGGCTATCAGGGGAAACTGTGTCCCCCAAGGGTGGTGATTGAATGTACATAATATGTGCCTGGTTTTTACTAAGGACATCTACCAGACCCTTGGTGATCAAGCATGGAAATGACTTTGGAGCCATTGTTCAAAAAATTTCTTTTATAGGTAGTGGGAAATATTTCCTTTTACATATTGATTTCTTTCTTTTGGATCTATACATAAGCAAATGGTTCTGTCCCCCTGTGGCCACCCCCATGCCATTCAATGACCAGTGACCCACTGTTTTGGTGTCCCGCCCCTCCTGGAGGGACTTGCTCTAGTCCTACTCTCCGGTTCCTAAGCATGGGATGCGGGGAGTAGCAGGACTCCTTTGGCTCTTTTCTGTACTCTGCGAGGGGCCCCTCTTTCACGGAAAACCTTCTTGAACTCATCCTCCGGTTTGGTTCTTTGCCTCTCCGAAGCAGGCACCTTCTTGGTGAAAGCCAAGGCTTGATATAGCTTTATCCACAGAATGGATGCCCATTTCCCTGGCACCGTTGCAATGTGTACTTTTTCCATCGTGCTACACGGACTGAAGCAGGGATCGTGATAGTTATGCCCACACTGTGGAAGCTGCTGCTGCTTCAACGGTGGTGGCACGCAGCAGCACCTGCTGAGTTTTGGTGGCAGGGGCCACCTTCTGCCAGTAAAGCTCCATCCACGGCAGGGGTCTCGCTGGCAGATTTACATCCACAACCAGGCGTGATGCTTCACACCCCGAGCTGATGTAGCCCTGTCAGTGAGTGTGGAGGTATAGATCGGGACTGAAGCTGCGGCAGTAAAGCTTTTCTGTGCAACCAGGAAAATTTCTGTATTACTACCCAAAGGTGAAAGTCAGATGCCATTTCAGGAGTCCAGGATTCGGCCTTCTAGGGACAGCTTTATAATCCCAGTGCCTTCATTCAGCCATGGCAGTTGTGGGGGATTTTGATGGGTAGTCAGCTTGGTGGGAGTTTGGAGAGAAATTTTGTGCAAACAAAGTAGTTTGGGATCTCCCCCCCCCACCCCGCCCTCCAAAGAGGTTTGCAAATATTTTTACCTGTTTACCTGATACCTGTTTGCCAAATAACCTGCCTGAATGTTATTGGATTTTACTTGTCCTCCACTCTGCCCCACCACAGCCGCTGCAGCAAAGGGACATTTTCCTGTTTGGTAAACAGCTGCATGAGGTCAGTAGCACTTTCATCAAATAAATAGGTGCCCTGCTGAGCTCAGAGCCCTTCTGGAGCCTTGCTGATTGGTCCCCTGGCCTCCACAGTGACACGGGGGCTGGGTACTCTCCTGCTTCCACCTGACCTGTTGTCACTGTACATACCGCCCCTTGAACAGACATGGTCACAAACAGCATGCAGGCCAAACCCCCGTGCCTCTTTCTGCCAAGACCAACCCAATCCTAAAAAATGACATTTAGCAGGATTAAGGTAGGACACAAACAAAAGTATCGGCAATCCTTCAAAGACCGAGCAGTGTTTGCAAGCTAAGAAAAAGAACGGATGACGTTATAATGGCACCGTCTGGGGACTCTCACTGAGACCCTCTCCCCCCGCCCCCCACCTTACTACCCAAGTTACTCCCTTCTCCGCCAGTTGTTATGCAACTTTGCAGGCAGTATCTGTCCCCCTACCTGCCTGCAGGAAAGAGCTCTCCTTTTACTGTCATGTAAAAATGATAGTTTTCATCTTAAAGTGAGGTGCTTTCTTTATCTCTTATAAAGCTGAGCCAGGATCTCTGGCTCCCTTCCCAGGTCTTCAAAGCTCAGTTTCCTTGGTGGAGTAGAGCACTTTCCCTATAAGAGAGTCCTCTTCCATCTCCATCCCTGTTTGAAGCCCGGGTCTGAGCCTGGCTTGCCTTTCACCCTGCCTCCTGCCTCCCTCCTCTCTGCTGCCCTGCCTCCTCCTGTGTCTTGCTGCAGCAACTGTGACAGTACATAGCCCCAGACATCCCCTCCACCTCAGGAGCTCCCAGACCTCTTTGTTCTGCTTCTCCCTAACTGGGAATCCTCTCCAGCCTTGTGCAGCTCATGTGACATCCCTCATCCTCCTCTTCATCGTCCCCTCCTGCAATTCTTAGTGGAAGCCGTGCCTGAAACCACCCTGCCGAACGTCATCTCCAGTGCAGCTGTGCCTTTCCAGATGAGCCAGGCTGATTTCCTACAGTAATATCTGGGCAGAAATGTGAGCACTTCTCATCCCCGCGAGATCTGCACATTTTTTTTTTTTTTTCCCTCGCATTCACCGCCTGTGACCTCAGAAAAACAAAGACTCCTGGCCATGCTTTGCCTTTGATCACAAACCAATACCTTCTGAAACTATAGTGGCTGCCTCTGCACCTTATTATTATTTTTTTTTTTTCCCCCCCCTCCAAAAAAAACGGGAGGGGGAACAGACTCAGATGTTGAGCTGGGCCTCGGTGCAGTCGAACGTGCTCCGTTCCATTTATTTTATAGCACTTTAATGCCTTCCTCGGTTGTTTCACAATTCAGACTTCAGGCGGCGTGGAGCCATGTTACTTAGCAACTTGCAATACGCATGATAAAATTAACCCAAATGGGTTGGTTTATTAACTCTTCATAGGGCACAAACAAAACAGCAATGGGAGAGGTTCAGGGCAAGAATGTCTTCCATTTTTGCCCTGTTACTGATGTTGTAAAGAACAATGTTCGCTTGGGCAACCTTCGGGGATTTTTTTAGTTACTGGTGAGATCCTGTTGGAAACTCTCAGATCTTTCACCCTCTCCCTGATTTTTTTTAAAAATGTTTTATAAGAGAAAAAGATGTATAGTAATGGGAAATTAAAAGGGGTTGGGTTGCTTGTACCTGACTGTCCTTTCTAGAAGCAATGGCCTTTGGTTGTGGAGATTGGGATTTCATGCCTGCCTTGAGCAAAGACTTTTTGTGTGATGCTGGGCAAAGTGAATATGACCAGACACTCGGGTGCTCACTGCCTGCTATTCAGACTGCGCTCTTTTGAAAGTCTGGCCCCTTGGTACCGTGTTTGGATTCCCTACCCTGAAATACATCCCTGCCTTATAAGAATTTTGTGGGGGTACATTTATTAATGGTTGCAAGACCATCAGGGGCCAGATTTTGTACAAGTCTTGAGGCCCCTAGCTTACTCCCATTCATTTCGGTGGGCAATGAGCACAGAAATACCTTTAGAAATCCAGTTCTAAACTCCAGTGGTGATGTGAGCCGTGCAAGGTCCCAGAGAGAAGAGCCAAGGTGCCTCGTGTTGAGCACACTGCGTGGTTTACACCAGTCATAACACAGGTCAGGCATCCTATTTCTGGAATTTTTGTCTTTGGAGTTTAAAGGGTTGTTGTTTGGTTTTGGGGTTTTTTGTGGCGGGGGGAGTTGGTAAAAGTGCAGCAGGTCCCCAAAGGATGAGAACACTCTGCCTGGTGCTCTGAGGGGACTTTGCTGGAACCCCTTTGCCAAGAAATCCAGTCTTGAGAGACTCCTGCAAGATTATTTCCAGATATGAAATCCTTTTCCTGCCATGACGCTGAGCCCTCCCCATCCCGCACTTCATGGTTACTCCTGATAATGAAAGAGCAAAGGCTTCCCTCCCCAGCATTAACTATAACAGCTGAGTGAGGCAGGCTTTTCCAGCTTTTATGGAGAAGAATGAGTGACTTGTGTGTTCTTATGAGAAACTATTTAGACATAAGATATGGTATCTATAGGGTTTTATGGGAGAAGAATGCAGATCCTTATCAGAGTTCATTCTTTTACATGAAATGACAAATCAGGTCCTTGGAAGAGTACTCTTTGTGAGCCCATTGAGTGCATGGCATCCCGACTGAGCTGAGGTGGGGCAGCAACAGGCACATACTCCATCCAGGGGTTGACTTTCATTCAGTGCTGAATTGGAAAAAGGGGGTAGGAGTAAAGAGAAGAAAAGGGAAATTGCTGTGAGTTTGAGGAAAGGAAGAATAACCACTAAGGCTCAGCTCCCAGCGGAGGTCCCTGGCAGGCAGAGCCCATCTGATGGGGCTCTGTACAGCTCCACTCACCTGATTGCAACTGAGGACTGTCCAGGGGTGCCCAAGGTGGGTGCTACCTGTCTTCCTTACTGAAAATCCCTGGGCTAAGTCAATAGACTCCTACCACCCAAAGTTGCATGAGTGTGGTTATCTCATCCATCCCATCTTCCTGCTTGGTTTTCCTGACTGTACATTTTCTAGTGCTTTGACCCAGGCTCTGGGGCTTATCATTTCCCGTAGGAGGTAGTTTCACAAGCAACTTGATCTCCCTGCCAGGAAGTTTTATTTATTATGCAATCGCAACCCTTTGGCCAGGCATTGTCAGCAGCAAAAAGGGCCATGTTCAAATATCTAGGGCATTCGTCTTGATCTTAATGAATGCCTTGGCACATTCCCTCCACCCGGAAAACTGGGAAATACTAAGTAGCTTCTCAAGAGGCCCTGAGCCGGCACTGGTTTCCCTCTGAAGAGCACTCGGTAGAAAGCAAAGAAAAATTTCTTGAAGGGTAAACCATCATTTTGGGAGTACACAACCAGATCACATGTGCATGAATGGGTACCTGGACAGTAAATAAAATGCCCACTTGTCACAGTGTCTTTGTCATTGGTCCTTTGCCTCAGTTGGCCACCTGCTTGTACAAATGTTCAATTGGCTGATGTGCCTTTGACTTTCCACTAACCTCATGTCTCTTCTGATGCCCCCCCTCCTCCTGGCAGCTGGTGCACCTCCAGAGCCTAAAATGCACTAGGCAAGTGCACTGATAGTGTCAAGAGTTGTAACATTCAGCCACGCTACCAAGAGACATCATCTCTCCACCACTAGCTGTCATGCTGCCTCTCCCAGTGGGCCATTGTCTCCGCATCATTCCTCATCAAGCTGTTGCTTCTCACCTTCATCAGAGATCCATATCTTCCTCATCCTAACCTAGCTAGAGCAGTTGCAGCTCATGAAATGCTGGGGTAGGTGCCATGCCTGGATTAATCCAACTCCATCGTTATGCCGTGGAGATGGGGATGGTAATTAGTCACACGTAGGAGCTTTAGACAGAGTCTCTGCCATTTGCGCTTTGCTCCTACACTCCAAATATGACTCCCCTCTCTCTGTCTCGTTTCTGTCCAAGCTAAACTGCCCTGTGACACCTGATTAAAGTTTTGATGAGGTGAGCCCCTCTTTGTGTTGAGTTCAGGGCTATTGCCCTTTAGTCACATAAGGAAAATAATTTATTACTCGCACTGCCAAAACGCAAGTGAACTTCAACCACGGGGACCAAAATGGGCACGATGGCATAGTGCCGGCCATTCCACATTGGCATGTGCATGCAGTCACTCACTTGGCAGGGGCATTGACTCTCATTCCTGTTGACTGCAGCAAGAAATGTGAACCCTCCACCCCCACCCTTCCCTAGGCCGCGGATCTCTGGTTCCAGCTGGACAGCTTGCTCGTGTAGTAGCCCTGCACAGAGTAGGCACAGCAGCCACATGACATGGATATGTCACGTTCTAGAGTGCATGTACCAAAGTCAGAAGGCGTAACTTATACCTCTGCAGCATATAAATCACATTAACTTAGACTCCTGTGTGCTTGCTGAAACAATTTATACAACTTTGCACAGCTCCTTTGAACTCAGCCCTTCCATAAGTGACAACAGTTTTATTAAAATGCAGGTTTCTTTTCCTTTTGGTGATTAGTTTTCCCCCTACACACGCATGCACACACACTTCCATTAGTGATTAATTTCCCACTACATGTGCACACACACATCCCATCCATTCTCCAAAATGAAATCATCATAAAGTTTGCTTTGTGTCCCCCAGCCCCTGCTATGTTACTTTTTTTCCTTTCATTGTCCCCTCAGTCTCATTCATTCATCTCCATGCCCTGCAATGAGGCTGCATGGAGGTAAACGAGGGCAAGCTTGACCTATGCTTGACAACTGTGGTGTCTCCTTGGGCAAACGTGACTCGCTGTGAAACCAGCCAGGTTGCTCTTAGCTTAAGACCAGCCGTGACCATTCCCCTCCGTCCTGTACAAAGTGCCATTTAACAGCGTGACACATGCCGTGTTGTCAGGCTTTTCTTGCATGGCAATGAAAGAGAAGCTGTATGTCCACACCATGATGCCCCCCACCTCGCACTCTGTTTCACTCTATCTTTTGGGGTTCTTTTATTTTAAAAGTGCTCTGCTGGGGTTGAGTCAGCAGACTTCCCCATCCCACCTCTGTCCTGTCTCTTCCTCTCTTTGTTTCAGTGGCCTACTCGCACCTCCGGCTCACCAGCCTCATGCACGCATGCACACGCGCATGCAAGCCAAAGGAGGAAATGAATCATGTGTTGGGGGAGACCATGAATTCTGGACTCCTGTCCTGAAAACTAATGACCAGCACAGTTCCATTGATTCTCACGCCTAGCAGTCTTGAAAAATCTCTTTTAACCCAATGACGACATTTCCTGGGAGTAGGGGAAAAAGCAAAAAAGCTGTCTTCCATCTGTATTATAAATGTAAATTGGGCATAGGCATGTGGGTTAGGATTGTAATACTTACATTGGGGAAAATCTACATGAGAACCCTCCCAGCAGAAGACCCCGCTATGGTGGATTCTGTTATCCTCAAAAAAGATGACTGGTTGTAGCTGTTGCAACAACATGCGTTATGGATGACATCCATTTGCAGCAATGCGCTTCCCAACAATGCACACCCAGAGACATTTTTCATGTTGTGTATTTAGATTACGCTTCTTGTAACAGCAACAGCCGTTTAGGAGCAGCATAGCACCTATATGTTGCTGCTAACAGGTGTCAACTGTACGTGGGTAAGAATTGCTGACCCCACTGTCTCTCCATTGACCGGGCTTTGGATCAGGCTGTTGTTCACAAAATAAAAATGTATAGACAAGCTTTTGAAACTCCAACAGGTCCACTGAGAACTTGCAGCTTTGCAAGGCAAAATTAATTAAGAAGTAATGAGCTAAGCTTTTGATGCCACCATGGAAAGAATGCTGCAGGCACAAACACTGGAAAGAGGGGCTTTTGACTGATTTTTAATTAGAATTTAATAGCACCCTGAGGTCATATATTCCATTTAAAAATGGCTCAATGGGATTAATAACTAAAATTAGATTTTACCATATGCAAATAGCTGGTTCAAAGAACCTGAACATGATCAGGAGAACTAGGATAGGTTAGACACTTGACGTTTCAAGGTTGATTTTTTTTTTCTTTTCCCCTTAACTGATACATTGTCCACTCATTTGTTTTGCAATTGGAGTTTATAACCAGTGCAGCTAAAAAAAAAAAAAAAAAAAAGCATTGAATAACCCAGCAAGGTGTGGATGTGAACAGCTAGGTCTGTATTTGGTGTAAATTGGCACAGCTCCACTGACTTCAGCAGGGGAGACTAAATCACTGCGGTACCATAGATCTGCTGTGTATATAATGTATCCTAACTCAGGGCACGATTCTGGCAGTGAATAGTGCTGTATTTCTCAAGAAGTGCAGCTGGCTTCAGCAAAGCTTCATGTGAAGTGAAACCTCTAGTTCTGTAGGCTACTGTAGCGTGTAGGACAGTGAGCTTTATTGTGTCTGGGGCACATTTGCAGTGATGGCATCTGGAGATGCCACCAAACAAGACAAGGGATTCCAGTGGCACCCAAGGGTGAGAATCTCCCAGGCTGCTTGTCAAGAAGCCAAGTGAAATGTTTTAGCTCATCCCAAACGAGCAAAAGTGGGCTGTGTACTTCGCTGTGTAGCATGTAGTGCAATATGTGCATCATGGAAATGAGATTGTCAGCGGTTCATTTTCTTCAAGGTACATTCGCTGCAGCGCTGTGTTTTGCGCCACCTTCCTAGAGTGCTTCTGTGTTGAGGCTGACAACCTAAAACACTCTTAAAGACCGTAGCTTAACTAAGGCTGGGCAAGAGGGGCACCAGCCCCAGGCGGGTGAGTGCCCCCTTCCTGGAGTGTCTGCCGCACAGTAGGTGCTGCCCTGGGCCCAACAGCACATCTGTGAGGACGGGGAGGCGAATAGGGCACGAGGGGCAGTTTCCAGGGACCCCATGTCACAGGGCTGCTACAGCGGCAGCTGTAGTAGTAGCATCTGCCTCCCACGTGCAGAGATCTGGAGCAAGAAACTGAGGTAAGACATCCACCCCCCCAGTCTCCTATGCTTAAACGACTCACATTCAGTAATAAATCAGAGTCTCCCTAAATGGGCCCCAGTGACAGACATCATCACTTCACCTCTCATGGAAATGTGTCTGGCTCAGCAGTCTCAGAGGCAAGACCAGAGCTATTGCCAATGCCTGATAATTGTCTGTCATCGCAGGACTTTTTACAGAGAAGTTCAGTGGGAAACAACCTGCCCCAGTCGAAGGGCTAGATCTGAGCCTGCTAGCCCTCCCTGAGACGGAGCCTGAGAATACGCTCTCTAAAACGCTACTGGTCTTCATCCCTCTTGCATTTATCCAGGACTAAGCTCTTGCATCTGTTAGGACTGGTCCATCGGGGAGCTGGCAGGCCTGCGTTCTGGTTCTGGGGCAGGGAGTACAAACTCAAATAAAAGTAAAACAACAATTGTATTTCAGAGGGAAATGGGTAGCGAAACACCATGGAGAGACTCTGTATCTCTAACCATTTGACACCGTCGGTTCAACCCTGAGGCCACAAAAGAAACAAGGCTCCTGACTGTTTTTTTTCTGGGCCCGGGGGCTTGCTTAATCAGCATGTCTATGTCTGGTATGGAGTGTTTTCTGTGCAGCGTGCCCATGCAACGCAGCACAGGAAGGCTTATTAACACAGTTTACAAGGTTTAAACCTTGAATAGCCTTTCATATGACTTGTGACTAGGTTAATGATTTATTGGTGGAATTCCCAAAGGGTAAGAAGCTGGGTAGAGGTGGGGGGAGCCAGGGGGTAGCAGGCCAGGTGAGAGTAAGGGGCCTGTTTCAGGTCACAGGAAAACAAGGTACAAGAGGCAAAGGTTGGCGGGGGGAGGTTGTGATACCCATACCCTGTGAAACAAATCTACTTATAAACAGGCCGTTGGCATCCTCATTGGAAGCTTAGCAAGATGAGGAGGGGTGCATAAGCTCTTATTTCCTCTTATGGAAATGTCCTATAGAGTTTCGTAGGGACAAAACAAAAACCGGTACTGCCTGAGTCATCCTGAAAATCTGTAGCTTGAAATCCTGGCTCTGTTGAAGCCAGCGGGAGGCATAGCAGTTTCTGAGTCACCAGAAGTGCTTAGGAGAGGGCAAGGTGCACAAAATCAGGAGGCGGTCAGTCGGGAAAGGGCTATATGCAGGGGAACTGTTTCGTGTGTCTGCTCTCTCTCATTCTGAATGGAAACTAAACTGTAGCGCCCTAGCCCTGAATGAACAGCTGCTAAAACACCCTGGGCTTGCTTCTAACTGCTGGAAGCCCCATTTTTCACTCCATTGAATATGTCTGTCTACAACCAGAGAGAGATCCTTTTAGCCGTATATCCATAGCAAAGAGATCCTCTTGTCTGACTCTGGCCTAATTTTTTCTGGAACTGATTCTGTTGTCCATAGTTGAGGTCCTTTCATGTCAACTACTTTTTGCCCTGGGCTACCAAATTACCTCCTCTGCCCCCCCCCCCCCCCATTCTCCATATATTGTTCATATGCAACGTGCCCTCTTGACAAGTCAGAGAAGTACTGCACATCCTAACAAGACAGCACTGACGGGAGCAGTGTCAGTGAGCGGAGAGACAGCTTTTGGGGCAACTCAGTTCCTGTAGGTCATTGATCCTCAACCAGAATGCCTTGAGATCCTTTCCAGGGTGCCACGGGGTGCCAAGTAATGTTAGCACGATTAAGTATGCTAATGTGATTCACAAGATACCCAGAGATTTCAACAAGGAGTTCATAGTGTTAAAAACATTCTGACCTGTGCAGTCTTTGCAACATGAGAATTGCTGTGTTCATTTTTCTAGAGTCAAAAAATAAGTAAGATCAAAGACCTGGCATTTTCCAAGGGGTGCTTTGCGTCTAAAAAAGCTAAGAACTACTATGGTAGATGCAGAAGGAAGCAACACTGCTCTGGAAGAGGTGCAAAGGGCAGTTGAGGTTTGTATTCAAATCTTCTGCTATTTATTGATGTGTCTAGCTTGTGCTTTGTTCCTAGTTTACACCTTTTGATAGTCATGCAAATAAGCTGGAAACACTGTATGTGGTGTTTGCTGGTGAATAACGACAGTAATTCTTTTGTAACTATTCCTGTGTCTTACTAACATAAGTACATATTTGGACAGTGTCTAAAGGGGGTGCCATTTCCCGATAGATAAAGCGACTCCTTCTGTGGCACTGTGTTTTGTAACTTACTTTCCCAGGAAAGCTCTGATCATCATGGTGTCTCTCCCTTTTCTTGACCAAGGTGCTGTATTTTTGCATTTTCTGGAGGGGCTGACTGAGATGCAAGGAGATCAAATACCTGCTGCCTAAAGTTTCAAGAGTTTTCCAAAGGCACCTTCAAGACAAACTCATTCAGAAATGCATAAGCTTTCACAGGCTACAGTCTCCTTCATCAGATACTGCGTTTAAAATAGGATGACCATAGAGACTGAATAGTCTATGGACTGAAATCTGTAGAACTGCTAATACACTTAAAATTAGGCCTGTACTTACGTACCTTCTTGGAGAGCCTGTCTGGGGTCTTGGCCTTCGCTGCATTGCAGCAGCACAGCTCGACTAGCTTGGCTGAGCCGTACAACAGTACACCTGGACTGAGGAACTGGGCCAACTTAAAGGTTCTTTAGATAAAGCCAGGAACCAGTTTTGAAGTGTTTTTTGTCTTCCCTTTTCTCCCTTTCCCTGTATGAAATAACACAAACCTGAGCTCTTTTGGGTTTGTTTTTTTTTCTTTTTTAATAACCCCCATGACTAGAACCAGCAAATTAAAGTCAACCCAGAGCCTATTTTCCAGTAATGTACTAAAAACAACAAACCCACTGAAAAACAACGGGGGCTTGATTCTGATGTCCCTTACACTGGTGCAGTCTCATCTTTGTCAACCTCCTCCTCATTATTATATTTGTGACCTTGCAGTGCAGTGGGGGTCCTGACAACCTGAGCGTTCCTGACATGAGTCCACCATGCTAGATGCTCTATGGAGAATCGGACAAGAGGCCCAATTCACAAAGAGACTTAAGAGCTTGTCACTGCAACACCTAACTCTTAGGTGCTGGGTCCCTGATGTGCACAGGCTCTTTATACAAAGGAAAGATCCAGTTGCCTAAGGGATTTAACGAATCCCATAGGCTGAGCAGAGGGCTGAGTGTCAGAAATGCAAAAGAGGCAGGTGCCCAGCTCCCTTCACTCGGGATGCTCAGCTATGATCCCTCTCCTGGGGTTATGTGCCTCCGCCAAGTCAGCCCTTTCTCCTCAAAATGCACTGAGAAAACTCTCACCCCGTTACTCCCAGTAGTAAGGGGCACTCAGCTGAGCACTCATCTCCATACAGTCTGATTTGGAGCAGGGGCTTGCATATCCCAGGGGAAAGCTCTAACCACCAGGCTGTTGGGTATTCTGGGTGAGCCTCTTGAAGCTTTTTCCACTTGCATCAATAGTATTCACTGGAGCCAAGAACTTGCCACCTGCCTCCCCCACATCAGTGCCCTAACCACTGGTATGCAGGCTCAGCCTGTTGGAGGTTTTTTTTGTCTGTCTCAATGTACATTCAATCTTGTGGCCCTACTTCTCTATGATTTCTATTATATGATTATTTATGCAGAGTGGAGCAGCATCTCACCGCTGAATATCCGCTAGCCCGGTGGTCTTGGCACCCTTGGTAGACAATGAGCATAGATGACGTGTAAGTGTTGGCAATGAGGAGGCACAACTCTGTGCTGCTGCCCCATGGCTCCAGCCAGGCTGCAACCTGTGTACCACCAGCAGCGTAGAAATCTTGGTGGAGGCACGTGACAACCCTCCCCACCCCCCAACCGCACATTGCCTATGAAGGGAAATCTGGGTTTAAGTCCCTCCTCCTCATTGAGCGGAGTGGGGATGCAGACTTTGGCCTACTGCCTCGCAGAAGAGCACAGGGACTACTGGATGTCTGGGGTACACCCCTGTTTGCCCATCTTCTTCCTAGCAGCGGTTTGTGCAGAGCAAACATATTTTGAGAACACCTCCCAGATCAGGCCCTGCAGGGGTGGGGAAATACAAGGTTTGCAAATCCCACTGAGTTTTGGCTCAGTAGCATCAGTACTTAGCCACTTGTGGATACACCAACTATAGCATCTTGGAAGCCAGCGTAGTTAGGGGGTTGAGGATCCTAGGGGTGTCAAGGTTAGACTTAGTGTCTGTCTATGCAACTGCGACTGCAGCATAGCGTAGATGTACAGCAAGCTAGCTTTAAATAGTCTGGCAGCTGCCTACCTATGACAGCACACGGTTCAGCAGGGACTACCTGCCCCAGTATTGACCAACTTCTCGTCAGCATTAGACAGCTACTAATACCCAGTATCCAGCGAATGTCATGGCATGGGGATGTTCACCCAATGCTATGGTTATACAGAGTAGTCTAGGTATACCCTTAGGTGCCTAAAGTGACACCCTTTCTGAACTAGTTAGTCTTGAAGGTGCCACCCTGTCCTGCCTATTGAATTCAGCCCAGAATAACTGGAGTTTTCCCAAGGCCGATTGTCTCGGGCTTTGACTCGCATCAAAACAGGTCCCAGGACAGTTGTTTATACACATGCAGCTTGAATGGCAATTAACTGGAATTAGCTGTGATTGTCCCTGGGAAAAGTGTGATCTCGGTACTTCATAGGCTCTTGCACGGCACAATGGGCTTGTGCATGTGTATTCCAGGATAAAAGGCCTCCTCTGAGAGAAATCTGACATCTGTTTTTAGCCTCCCAAGCTTACAGCTGGAGTAATGTGGTATTAGAGGATGATGTGACATGACTCTGATGGAAATGATAAAAGAACCAGGCCCGAGGATGGGTCCATTTTCATTTTGCCTCTAAAATTTTATTGCAAGTGTAAAACAAAATATGTAGCCCAACGCAAAAGGTAAGGTACGATGTCAAGACTGAGAGGCAAGCATTGTCCCATGGCCTTGACTGTGCTGCAGCACCTTGTCTACTTGAAGAGTGCATTGCAGAGAGGGGCTTTACTGCAGCACATTACATTTTAAAGTGCCCACCAAGGTCTTTCCACAGGAAGAAAAGTAGCAGCCTGGAGCAGAGCCAGGTGAAAGGTGCCCAGCAGCGCAGTGCAATGCAATGCTTGTAGGCTGAAGAGATAAGCTGCAAGAAAAACCACAGGGTTAGCCTGCCACTGTCTGGCGAAACATGGTATAGACAGAGCCTTCCCTCACCATCCGTCTCTTGAAACCGTCCCTGTGCTGGCAGGAGTGGATTAGGGAGGTGGAAAAGTGGGCAAGCCAGTGGTTATTGGTTCCTTACAGCAGAGCATGGGAGTGGGGGCAAAAAGGAGGATTGGAGGAACAGAAGCAGTGTCCATTAGCAGCCACACAACCACCAGTCTCAAACAGAGAGCTTTCTGCAACATGCATTGCATGATGGGTCACATCCTCTGCTGGTGTCTGGCTGACTCTGGAGACTGACCCCAGCTGAAAACAGGCTTGCTGCCTCTGTCAGCTCTTTCCTTCCTTCCTTCTTTCCCTTTCCTCTTCCCATGCTCAGCTTGTATTGCATCTTAGTCCTTTCCAGCAGCTGTCTTCATTTCTTCTTTTTCCTTTCTCCTAGTCATTTCTCTCCCATCGTTCCCTCTCCCATTGTAATATCTGGCCAGTTCAAGTGAAAGGCATTGAAAAAGCTCACTGCCTCCTGGAGGCTGATGTTACCTCGGTCCACTGGCTCTAGCAGACACCACAACTCCCATCACTCTTGGTACCTGTTTGCTGCACTGTCCACAGCCAAGGAGCTGCTATTTTGTAGCTAAACTGAGTCCCAGGATGAGGTTGAGGCAGCGCAGGTAAACTTGTTCTCAGAGAGCGAGTAAATAAGAAAGTTGGTCTTGGAGATGATTTTTTTTGCAAGCACCAGGACTGTGATTTTCAAAGAGGCACAGTAAGACAGTCTCCTTGGAAAATCTCCTCCTCCACAGAACGCTTTGGTCAATACCTTAGAACGACAACCCGCCAACAAGAGTCTGGGGCAGCACACATTTGCATCAAGGTCAGGGAAACGGCAAATAGCCTGCTTGCCTGACTCACTGCCCTCCTTGCCAAGCAAGAATGAATTTTTCATGAGGCTGCAAAGTAACTGTACCACATCTTCCTAAACGTCACTGCTCTGAAGGTTTTTTGCAGAAGGAGCATTTTAAATAATTGATGGCCATCTGGGAGGCCAGGGGGTTGCTATTTTCATATGGTGGTTTGCAGGTACAGCAGGAGACGTTTAAAAAACCTTGAGGTCCCCCCCCCCCCAAAAAAGAAGGAAGTGGGAAGAAGTCTAAGATGGCCCATGGTGCCTTATCTGTGTTGTGGAACATATCAGAAGGCCACGCTCACTCTTTGGTCATAAGAGCTGTTCCTGAGAGGGGAAGAGAGCAGTCTGCAGCAGGGATACTGGGCTCTCTTGACCCTAGCCAAAATTTTCAAAATGGCGAGTGTGGATGATCATCTGGAGAAACCTGGAAAGGGGCCTGATTTCCAGAGAGTCATGAGCACTGGCCCATCTCAGTTTGGGCTCCCAAGATCATTAGTTACCAACTCCAAAGATATTGGCCAAGGGTCCCTGTAAATCCTAAATTGTTCTCTAAGTGGCATAATGATCTGAATTATGATGCTCGTCTTCAAGCACCAGGTAGGAGGAAAAATGATGTGTCAGTGTGTTATATCCCCACATGCTGTTAGCAGCCCTTGCCAAGCCGATTTAATAGTTGGGCTCTAGCATGATATGGTATTGGAGATCAGTGGTTCTCAGCTCTGATGCTATGACCACACGCGATGAGAGCAGAGTTGTGGGACTTCCCCACCGCCATGCACAGACATATGCGTTCTTCGGATGCGTGCCACAAACCAGTGCAGGGTGTTTGTGATCCCTCCCCCCTGGCTTAAATGCTGTTCTATGGGGATGTGAGTGGGAGGGGAGAGTTTGCCTTGTTGCATGCTGAGCCAGTAGGTGACAGAAGAGGCACTTCAGCTCCCTGATCCTGGCTGCACAGTGGCCTCTAATCTGCATCAGGGACTGGGAGAACGTCTGTTCACCAGGGCACCCCAAGGGAAGACAAGATCTAACGGTCACAAACTGGTGGAAGACCGTTTTAGACTGGACATAAAGAAAAACTTTACCAGCTAAGTCTCCAGAGTCTGGAATAGACTGTCTATGAACATGATGTGGTTGGCAGATGGGTCAAGGGACATATGGGACATGCAGACTGGGCTCAGATGAGGGGTAACTTGGCTCAACCAGGGAGACAGTTTTCCCTGGACTTGAAAGCAAACGGTAACAGGCTCAGATTTGTACTTGGTGCCCTCGGTGAGAACAGCACTGGGCCTTGCATGAGCCCAAATGTTCTGGGCTGCTGTTTTCTTCTTTTAATACAGGCACTGCCAGCTACCTCCTACCAGCAAAAGAGCTGGATGTGCATCTTGCCTAGTCTGAGCGTGTCTGAATCTGCCTTTTTTTGGAAACTCTTTGATAATTTTCTATACCCCTGAGTAACTTGAATAGTTTTCTGATGAGTGACCCAGAAAAGCTATTCCTGCTTGCGTAAGGTTTTGAAAGGCTCTCGCCCCTCTCTCCCCCCTGCAGCTCCACTTTCAGATGAGTAAATTGCTGCTGCCTTTCTCAATCACCTACAGTTCCTCTGTGTGTGAAAAGGTGTGGGCTGCTTTCAATCATGTAAGAACAAGACAAGCCCTGCATGGGGAGCAGTCATTTGAAGATATTTATCAAGGCAGCCAGCCTAGCATAACGCATACAAAATGTAAATGAATGCCACTTAAATGCTCAGAGAGAGAGCGAGGGGGAGCAAGTCTCCTTGCCGCAGCTGCAGGGTCTCTTTAATAAATAACCAAGTAAGAAATTAAAAACAGATTGTATTCAGGCGTGGGTGCCTCTGTCACAACTTCTGGCTGTGCGGGCTTCCCTGTGGCTTTGGGTCTCAGGTTCCATCTCCTGGAAATTTAACAAGAGAGGCAGGATTTAATGAAGGAGAAGGGAAAACTTCCTGAGATGAGCGAGAAAGAAGTGCAGATCTGCTCAAAGAGCCTCGCATTGACCAAAGAATCCCTTCTCTTTCCCCATCGAGGAAAAAAACAGGACTTTTGGGGGGGATAGGCAGCCCACCCACAAGCCTCGAAATGCATCAGTCAGGAATGTATTATGCCAGTGCACCCACATTTTGTTCATTCCTGCGAAATAGCAGAAGGTGCTTTTCCTTAAGCACGACTGCCAAAAAAGGGGGCTAGGGAGATTGGGTAGTATAGGGTATATCTGAGGGAACTTGAAGAGCAAATACTAATGAGAGAAAGACAGCCACTTCACCCATGAAGCTGTAAAAACTGGGGCAAGAGGCTTCCACAAGTGTTTCCCTAAGACAGGACTGTCCAACTTAGCAGCAGGGAAGGTACCAGTGGGTGGCCATGGCCCCCCTCACCTCCCTGGCCATGAGCTCCCCTGGTACTGCAGGGGTAGGCAGTCCCTCCCCCCACTGCACCACCTGTGCAGGTAGGCAGGTGCCCCCCACCCCACTGTGATCCATATGGGTGGCTGGCTGGCTGGCTGGCTGCTGTGGGCTCCCCCAGGCATTGTAAACTGCACGATGCCGTGGCCCACCGTACCACCCTTGGAGAGGAAGAGCCGGAGACGGTGGCTGCAGCAGCAGCTGGATTAATGAGGGGAATTGTAGCCAGGGAGGGCCTGAGGTCTGTATACAGCCCGTGGGCCATCAGTTGGACAACCCTACCCTCAGGGATGTTTTCTGAGAAGCTGCTAATACATTGCTCATGCTCAGTGCAGAATCACCTTCCAGTGACCGATGGCTGTTCCAGTTTATCTGACCCGTTTCTCCGGGGTCGGCTGTGTTTGCAGAGCAGCTGCTCGCATTAATCACCGAAAACAAAATCGTAAAACAAGTGAGACCAAACCAGCTGGCCCTGTGCTAAACCAAACAGCTGGCTCGTGCACTGTGCCCTGAAGGTCACTAGACAGTGACTTTCCAAACCGTGAGCAGACTCTGTAGCCACAGAGGGGCACACGAGGAGTTCTCCTGCCCTCTGCCTCTGTACAGAGGTTGCTCGCAGCAGTTGTCCTCCTCATTATCTCTTTGCTGAAGATATTCAGCATCAACTGAGCTGCTGCATTTGCTTGCGACCCAGTGCTCTGCTTGGAACAGCAGTGTTAAACTTCCCTGATACAAAGCTTAAAAGCCCCAGGCAGGCCTGGTGTGTCTATTGCTCAACTCCAACAAGAAGTCGTTCCCAAGCGCCTCTCTGTTTTCAGAGTATAGAATAAGCAGTGGCCTCCTAAGTGACTGGGACTCAGATCACCAGGGCTTTCAACCTTCACTTAGGGCAGGTATTCTCAAGCCGTGGTCCGCGGACCACCAGTGGTCTGCGAGCTCCATTCAGGTGGTCCGCAAAAAGAGAAGATCTGTGCTTGTAAGATAAGACTACTGATATTAAAATATGAGTTGTGTGCTTTGATTTGTAGAACAAAAAAAAGTGTAAGTGGTCCGCCGAGACCCTCAGCAATTCTCAAGCGGTCTGCGAAGAAAAGAGTTCGAGAACCACTGACTTAGGGCACCTGCTTCACAGAAGCTAATTCAAAAACTTCAGTAGAGTTACAGGCCTCTTGAAACGGCCCATCTCTGTTCCATGTTTAGGGCGTTAGGTGTGAAACTCCCATGCTTACATTGCTCTGATTACAAGGTAGTGTAGATCTACCCCAAATAGCTTGAAATTGCTTTTGGGTGGTGACCGCAGTCCAGCTGCAGTGGCCTGGAGCACGGGCTGCCGAGGAGCAGGAACTGCTGAGGGGCCGAGCGAGTTAGCCCGTGCTGAGTTCTGTAGTGCTGTGATTGCTGGTATGATGACTGCTCCCTATTGTATTCACTCGAATACAAGATGACCCTGAATGTAAGATGATCCCTGTATAATTCGATTCTACATACAGAAAATTTATCTTTTTAGAATTTTCCAGGTGCGGATTCTAGTTATTGGAGAATCACCTTAAATTCATGCCCCGCCCCCACTACTACAGGTTGTGTGGAGAGAGGTGATGGGGGGGGTGGTAATGGTACAGGTCATGGGGGGCAGACAGTGGGGGTCAGGTGATGGGGAAGGCAGTGAGAGGCAGACAGCTTGCCCCTTGCTGCCTGTGTGTCATTCCCCCCTGTTACTCCCACACACATACACACTTATTCCCGTGTGTGTGTGTCCCACAGCCTCAGGTGGCCATGATTCCCCCCTTCCCTTCTTCTCCCTTCCTCTCTTCTCCATACCACTTCTGCCACCCGCAGCCTCAGGTTCCCATCCCCTTTCCTCCCATCTCCCCCTCTGAAGTCTATGCTTTCCTCCCACGTCCCCCCTCCATCCACCTTTGCTCTGTGCTGGCAGGCTCCGTCCCTCCCACAGGTCGGGGCACAGAGCATGGCTTCAGCCTGGCCCCATAACATCGGCGCTGGGTCCCCACTGCTGTTGCTGTGGGACTGGGCTGAAACTGCAGTGCCGGCTCCATACCCCAGACTGCAGCAGGGAAGGAGCCCGCCGCCGTGGAGCAAAGGTAAGGAGGAGCATGTGGGAGCTGGGGTTGGGGCTGGAGCTGGCGTATGCCTGCCCCCTCCCATCCCTCTGCTGCCACATGCTTGATTGTAAGGTAAGGGGTATTGTCCCCTTTGTTAAATGGGGGGAGGGAGGAAACCTCATCTTCTAATCGAACAAATATGGTATAACATTACCTGAGGTATGTCTGCAGTCACTGCTGTAACGGTATGTTAGATGTACCCTTATGGCCCCTAAAGGGGGTTGGCTTTGCTCACGCTCGTGATCAGACCAGAAATCTGGTCTTTCATGTCTGTCTGTTGTCCTGCTTGCACGCAGATGTAAGTATCCCAGGCCTCCATGAATCGTAACAGTAGCAATCACGTCACAAACCGAGCTGTAGCTAGTGAACAGGCCACCATCCCTTTGTTCTTGGGCTAAAGTTTCTTCACGCAGGCCCACGCTGACTGAGGCAACCCTGGCCAATGTAAAAGACAGAATTAGATTAGCATGCCTGGTATAATGCATAATGTTATTCCTACACCTTACTAGTCAAGTGGCTCTAAATTACCATGCAAGGCTTCTGGCTCTTTACACAAAGAGGCTTCCTACCTTCAGTGTCTCTAGAGAAACCATGACATTCAGATGTAGCTGGCTTTTTATTGGGTGCTTTCTGGAGTGTGCAGACTTCAACATTGGTTTCTGTACTGCTGTCTTCACCAGCATTTCCAGCTCTCTTCCTGTCTACAGGCAGGATGCGTCTACCCCACCACAGCAACAACAGCGTGTCCCAGCACGTGAGTGTACACTGCTCCTGCTCATATGCTCCAAACCTAAGAACAGGCTGGTGAAGTTGCTCCAGGATCATCCCTGTAGCCACTTTCAAACACACTCAACACCCGGGTTTTGAGAGGAACCACAGGGGCAGCGTCCCCCCCATATTCTCAGCTCAGCTTGAGCAGGAGTTCTTAGGGAGTATCCCTTCCAGGACATGTTGCCTGTGGGCACATCTACCCATTCATTAATGTGCTTTTGCTAGTGCACATTAAATTTAGTACCTCCATTGTGAGGTACTAGAAAAAGGCTCATTAGCCTATTTTAATGAGCATTAGTGAAAGCACATGGGGTTTTTTGTGATGCTTTAATACGCATTAAAATAAGGTAATGCACATTAAAGCACATGTGTAGATGTGCCCAACTGGGGCATAAATATACCCTAAGTCAAGCGTGTCAAACATCTGACTCATGGATGTGGGGGCTTCTCAGAGGGTGAGTGCAGCTGGCAGGAATTGTTACCATAGCTGCCATAGCTACCACTGTTACCATCAGTGCAAGTCTGGGACATAGGGGTTGACGCCTTCACTACTTGCTCCTTACCTGCCATTAAATCAGGCAGGTTTTGGTTGTCCTTGGTGACTAAAATCAGTGACGGTGGGGAAAAGTGGCGGGGAGCGAGGGAGGCATGCCGTAGTGGTAAAACCTCCCTGGGGTTCTGGAGCCACACTGACACAGCAGCTTCAAAACCTATGGGGTTAACACCATTGCTGCTCGCCCAAGCACCAGAGGTGAGTCATCCAACCTGTGAGACTCCCCGCAGCCTGCATCTGGCTCAACTGAGAAGCTCAAATGAGTTTGATAACCCCATGTTAGGACTCTTAAGTGGAGTGCTAGCATGTCATATCTAGTGGCTAGTCCTTCTCACCTGCGAACGGATGCAGAAGCCGCATCCGATGGGTAGTCCTCATAGCCTACCAACAGATGCAGAAGCCACATCCGGTGGCTAGTCCTCCTAACCTGTGCACTGACACAGAAGCTCAGTCGTCACATATGCAGGGCAGTGTTTGCTTTGGTTGATATATGTTGTCTCGAGACCTTACATCACTTTACAGTTCAAAAGATTCTCTTCTCCATCAAGGAGTAAAGCAGATCTTTTGCTGTCCACATGGACATAGAGATAAATCCATTCAAGCCAAACAGTGCAAAAAGGATCAGTAGATTCTGGATACTTCCTTTTCTTAAATGCTCGGTTTGAAACACTAGAGCTCTCCATTTTTAGAGGGTAACAAGCACCAGCTGCAAAAATTGACTTCATCATGGACTGGGAGCGCTCATGCTTTCTGCAAATAAGGCCCCAAACATATAAAGTAGGGCTGTGCGAAGCTTCAGATTCAATTCAGAGGAGACTCGGCCCGATTCAGTGGCCAAATCTCCAAATCCAAATTAAATCACGGGACCAGTAAAAAGATCTGAACTGATTCAAAGATTTCCGAATCACTTCATAAAAGAATCCAAGAGCTTCAAAAATTCGGGCAGTCCCTGCCCACTGTAGCAGGGAGCTGGACCTGGACTCCATGCTGGTAAGTAGGGGCAGGGGACGGGGGGCAGGAGGAGTGGGGAGGGGACCATAGGGGGATCCCTGCCTGCTCCCCCAGCTCCCCCCTATGGCTGCCCCGCCTGCCCCAACTCCCAGTGCTTTAAAAAAAAGCCAGGTGCTGCCTGGCGTGGGGGTGATCCCAGCTTCCCAACCACTGCCCCACTCTGCTTGGCGGGCTCTGTCACAACCTCCCCACCAGCCCTCTCTGCTGTCCCAGTCTGCACAGTCTAGAGGTTTGGGGGCTTTTTTTTCTTAAAGGACCGGAGGTGGGGTGGGTGGGGGCAGCTATGGGGGGGGCTGGGGCAGCGGGGGTGGGTCACAGGGCTCATGCAGAGCCCCCCACTCAGCGTGGGGCAGTGGGGATCACCCTACCCGCTGGGCAGAAACTGATGAGTGGCAGCTTTTTTTATCCATGTGCTGGGAGCTGAGGCAGGCAGGGCAGCCATTGCTGGGGCTGGGAGAGCGGGCAGGGGCTGGGCCTATGTGATTCAGAGATTTGGCAGCAGCTGAATCTCCAAATCGTATTCGGCTGAATCAATTCAGGACAGTGATTCAAATCACTGAATTGAATCAGTGCCCCCAAATCGGTCGAATTTGAATCCAAAGCGAATAGTAGCCACTTCGCACAGGCCTAATATCCAGGCATCCCAAGTCACTGATTGCCTTTCCAAATTCTGGACCAAATATTTTGCCTCTTGTGACACCCTCCAGAATTGTAACTGGCAGTAAGAACCTTCTGGCCATCTCTTTTAACAACACTGTCTCCAAAATGAGTTTGGGGGATGCGGGGGGCCATTTTGAGTCTCATGTCTCTAATGAACATTTTTACACTTAGTCTTTCATTTACATCAGGGCTGTTCAATTTCCAAGCGGCCAGGGACCTCCAACCCCTCAGACCACACTAGAAGGGGCCATGGACTCCAGGATCCTTATGTACCCCTGCTATACCCTATGCCCCCTCGCTGCACCCAATGCCTCTGCTGCACTATGACTCACCCTTAGTTCCCTGACTGCAAGCTACCCCACTGCAGGCTGCCCCCCACTGCCCTGCAGCAGCCACCCCCTGGGGTAGGAGGGGGAAGCCAAGCAGAGAAGGAGCCTGGAGCCCTTCACTGGTGCTGCAGCCAGAACAACGGTGGGAGCACAGCTGGGTGGGAGCCTGGGGCCCACAATTTAATCCCTTGTGGGCCATAAGCTGTGTTTTGGGCAGCCCTGATTTATAACAATCCTCTGTAATATTGGGCTTATTGTGACATATCTCTTGCCTAATTGTTCCTGAAGCACTTACAAGGAGGGATGCAACCTGAATGTTTGAGTAATGAGACAGATCTTTTCAGAGCACTCAGAAAGCAAAGACTTTCAAACCTTCAGAGAAAGGGAGGTGACAAAAACTAAATGTATCACCATTTCATCAGAAAGAAACCAAGGAAAATAAGTTGTGCTCATTTTGAATCTGCACTGAGGTGGTTTGCGTTACTTCCCTATATGGGTAGGGTCGAAAAACTCCAGTTCTGTATCTTGCAGCAAGTTGACTGTCCTTGGGGTTTTACAAAGTTTTACTGATTGTAAAAGAAATCTTGTGCTTTGGTGAATGCAGAAAATAAATGTTTGTTTAAAAAGTCACAGTGCCCTGAATTGGTACCAGGGCTAGGGCTAGACATTACAAACAAACTGGTTTAAGTGATCAGAAACTGGTTTAAACCTGTAACAGAACAGATGTTCAGTGCACATAACCCAGTTTGAAAATGGCTGAAATCAGTTTGAGATAAACCTGGCTGAATGTAGTATCAGACTTAACTGATTTGGCTCAAACCAGTTTATGCAGCATCTGTCCCAGACCCCTTGCTGGTTTAAGATAAATCAGACTCCCCCAGCATCCCAGCATGCTCTCTGGGCAGAACTCTGTTCGACTCGGGAGCTGGGCTGGCTTCACCCCTCTCTTCTCTAGCCAGAGCAGGGTCGGGACATGGTGAGACACTGGGCAGCATGGCCCTGTTAAGGCAAAGTGGGCAGGGAGGGGATTAATTCTTCCCTCCTGCCGTACTGCAACTGGGGTCTGCCTGTCAGCCAGGGAGCAGAGGGGAGGGGGCTGCAGCATTGACCCCTGGGGCTGAAGGTCCCCAGCTGCAGGGCAGAAGAGACAGAGGGAGGAATTAACACTTCTCCCTGCCCCCTTCACCTTAACAGCACCATGCTGGGACAGTTGTCCTGCAGGGTGGCGGGGTGGCTCTGTTCTGTGCTGGGGTGGGGGGTCTTCCCCTTCCTCCTCCTCTCCCTGCGTGGGGATTTCATAGATTTCATAGATTTCATAGACATCAGGGCTGGAAGGGACCTCGGGAGATCATCGAGTCCAGCCCCCTGCCCAAAGGGCAGGAAGTCAGCTGGGGTCATAGGATCCCAGCAAGATAAGCATCCAATTTACTCTTGAAGGTGTTCAATGTAGGTGCTTGAACCACCTCCGCTGGCAGACTGTTCCAGACCTCGGGGGCTCGGACAGTAAAGAAATTCTTCCTTATGTCCAGCCTGAAACGGTCTTGCAGGAGTTTGTGACCGTTCGACCTCGTCATCCCTTGGGGCGCTCTGGTGAACAGACGTCCCCCCAGATCCTGGTGGTCACGCCTGATAAACTTATAGGTGGCCATCAGATCACCCCTGAGCCTGCACTTTTCCAGGCTAAAGAGTCCCATGGCTCTCAGCCTGTCATCGTAAGATCTGTTTTCCTGACCTCTGATCATGCGCGTGGCTCTCCTCTGGACTCTCTCAAGCTTCTCCACATCCTTTTTGAATTGTGGAGCCCAAAACTGGACACAGTACTCCAGCTGCGGCGGAAGAGGGCTCTTGTGGGGTGCTGGGCTGGGAGAGGTGCTCTGTGCGAGGCTGCCTGGCCCCTGAGGGGTACTCTTCCCCTCCTCTTCACCCCCCTGTGGCTGTGGCTGTTACAGCCACTCCCCACACCATGCACAGAGCCCCCCCTCACCCCATGGAAGGTGGGGAGGAGCAGGGGGAAGAGTCCCCCTTTGGGGCTGAGGCTGGGGCTGAGCCAGGCAGATTCGCATAAAGCTCCCCTCCCATCTTCCCCCTGCTCCTCCCCTACTGCCACAGGGTGGGGAGGGGGGCACCATGCAATGCTGCCTGGCCTCAGATGGGGACTTTTTCTCAACTCCCCCCGCCATGGGGCAGGGAGGGGGGCTCTGTTCCATGCTGGGGGGTACTCTTCCCCCTCCTCCCCCTGCCCCCACTCCTGCCTCTGAGGGGCAGGGAGCGGGGGGCTCTGAGCAGGTTGCCTGGCCCTGTGGGCAGGGGGGCTCTGTTCAGTGCTGAGGAGCCCCTCTCCCCTGCTTCCTCCTCCACCTCCCACCATCGTGGGGTGGGGAGGGGCGGCTTTCGCAGTGTTCCCTGGCCCAGCCCTGCAGGGGCATGGGGAGAGGCTTTAACAGAGCTGCTGCTGCCAGGGGTGTCCGCGGCCCCACAGCCTGGCCCAGCCTGGTGGGGCCCCCAAGGCGGGTGCAGCTCAATGAGGAGGAGGCCAGGGAGCATGGCAAGAGCTGCCCCATCCCACAATGGTGGGGGGTGGGGAGCAACTCTCCCTCCCCCGTCCTCCCCGCCTATCCCCCCAGCAGACACTTCCTCTTCCCCCACCCTCGACCCCTGCTGGCCAAGGTGGGGGTTTAAACCCTTCCTTAGTCTAACTCAGGCCTGCCAGGGCCTGGCCACGCTCGCCCTCAGCTCAGCTCCCCTGTGAAAGGGAAGGGAGGGCTGCTCTAGCACCCCCAGGCTTCTGGCCTGAGCTACTGCAGGCCTTTGCCGAATGTCTGTCCACTTCAGGCTCAGGCATTTTGAATGTCTGTCCCTAGCCTAAGTGTCCTGCTAGACAGGAGGCATTAATTGTTTTAATGTCTGCTAGTAACACTGGGCTAGGGAGAGATTTTCATAGTCTATCCTATGCAAGTACATCTCATACATTATCTGTTTTTAAAAAAAAGTTATTATTGAAAAATGATTCGATGTTTCTCCAAGATAGCAGTTAATTCCTAACTTTAGACTCCTAACAGTGCCTCATATAGCAGATTTTCTCTTTTCTCTTAATGTATTTATTTTCAAAACTTCCAACTGGGATGGTGAACAAGAAAAGGCTCTTGACTGGAGTTATCACTCTCTCTTTCTCTTTCCTTGTCATGGTCCCCCAACTTTTTGGATTCTTGATCACTCGTGACTCTTATCATTCTTACTTCATGAGACTTTGACCCTCTTGACTGCACCAAACCTGCTGTGACTCACTGTGGTCAAACAGAGTTATGCCCAAAATGCTCATTTCTTAATTTTTGTTCTTGCTTTGTCTCCCGCTTCAGCCCATGTGTTCCTTCTCTCATTAACATTTCTCCTTCTGTTGGCTTCCAACGCTCTCCCCTCTCCTGGTTCTCTTCCTAAAGCTGTGCTTCAGCATTGTCTTCAGTCGTTCCACTCGCATCAAATGGGTCAGCATCCTTAAAGGTTTATTTCTCAGTCCCTTCTTTGTAAGTTTGTTCTGATTTCAGTTTCCACCTCTGAGCAGATGATCCTGAATCCGTCTTCCTACCTGGACATCTTCATCCCTGCCCGATTGTGCATATCTCGCTGTCTCTGTCACTGTCCGTATCCACTAGCCTTCCCATCTCCCATGTTCTTATTCCCTCGCCAAACCCAGTCTAGCTAACTCTTTCTGCTTCTTCCAGTTAAATATCATCAAAATGCATCCCCATTCACTCCCTGCCTTAGCGGATCCCTTACACTCGCAGTGTTCACCTGCCCCCTTTCCTGCCACTCCACCGCTCTCTTCTTTCTCTTTCCCTGTCTGCTGTGCCAAGCTCTTCCCCTGCACTTTGGCAGTGGATACACAAGCAGTTTAGCACAAGGTGAGTTCTCATTTTATAAAGCTGTGAATGCCAGAGGCAGCCCTGTGGGGTGCTGTAGCAGTAGCTCCACTGCAGCAATGAGAAGTGACCTGACTTCCAGTAGAACAGAGCAGTTTTCCTGTTCTTGCCAGTTTTTTTCAGGGTCAAGTCTGCTCACCTCTCCAGCTTGCTCAGTCCCAGCCTGCTTGTCTGTGCACAGCTCCATGGTATAGTTTGCTCAAGCTTTGCTTCTCCTTTCTCGTACCCGTGGCCTTAGATTACAACATGCTCCCCACCTCAAACTTGTGGGATAACCTCTCTCTCTTACCACGGCTGTAGACTCCTTGTTGTCACTTTCAAGGCCTGGCATAACCACTGATTTCTTCTTTCCTCTTCATACCCTGAGCATATATGCCCTGCCTCAGGGCTGTGTCAGGGCATGCCATGGAAAGGCACGCTACTTGTTGTCTCCCAAAATGGAAAAAAATGTAGCCATCTTAACGCAGTTTTGGGTGCACACCCATGAGAGCTCACTGCGGCACGTGTCATAGGGCAGTGTTGAGATGGTGCAGACGTGGTCCCTGTGTTTCTCAAGCTCCTTATTTGGCCTTGGACTGTATGTCCTGCTGCTCTTTCTTTTCTTGGGATGGTCTCCTATTTCTTGAGCCCATTTCTCAGCTCCTGTGAGAGCCATTTACACAATTCTGGCAGGGGCTTTAAAACTGGACAAAACGTATCCTCCACATAAACCCTCATTCCACCTGTGAAAGCCAGACACGGACTCTACGTCGACACCTTCTGGCTAGCAAGATGAAACTTGAGAAGCAGGTTTCTTTTTCCTGTGTGGGTGCACCCTCCTTCTGTATTCTCTCCTGCCTTCAGACACAATTTAAAAAGTACTGATTTATGAATTTCCGTACCATAGGGCAAGGTAAGGTGTTTCCCCCGCTCCAGATATTTTATGCAAAGGTTACAAGGCATGAACTAAATTTCAGGTTTCGTTTTTCATTTAGATATGTTTGGTAGAAGAAGCACGCGTTCAGAGCAATGTCTGAATGTTAGTCTGAACTGTTTGGATTTAAAGATCGTTCCATGAGATGACACATCGTCCCTGTTTCCACTCGCACCTAGATGTGGTGAGAGAGAGTGAAAAAATAGCTTCTCTTGCTTTTTCTTTTGGCTCCAGTCATTAGAATAAGATATAATCTATTATTAATTAAAAAAACTACCGACTCAGTCCTACAAGCAGGACAAGGCAGAGAATACAAGAGGTGGACAAGCTGCTTGAGAGATGCATATTCTCAATTTTGCTTCATGCAGCAGAAACATGGGCCTCCAAGAAAGCCAAGGCAAAAGTATTGTTGGCTTCTAAAATATAGTCTTATCAGCTGACAGCAGTATTTCATTAGAAAAAAGAGCCGTGTGCAAGAGACTGTCTTAGATGTGACAATAAGGAAAAGCTCGAGCTCAGTGATTCTCAACCAGGGTGCTGAGACAATTGGATGGGGGTGACCACCTGCTAAGGACCATCGTGGGCCAAGGCAGCAGACCAAGAGGCAGACTGTGTAGGAAGTGCCTGGATGATGTCACACAGCATGGAGCATTTGGGATCTAAAGGCAATATATCCCAAAATACACAACAGAGCACAACTGAGAATTAGAGTACATAGCTCGTTTTGGTCATTGGACTATGAGACAAGAGGAAGGAAGGAAATTCAGTCTTCCTTTGTGATAAAACTTGTAAATACACAGAACTGGATCCTAATGGGAATAACCTAGAAAACCTCTGTTGGTTTCAGTTCAGTTTACAGGGCATGAGTCTAGCTGACAGTCGGGTTCACTT
This sequence comes from Crocodylus siamensis, assembly GCF_052110815.1. Lineage (NCBI taxonomy): Eukaryota > Metazoa > Chordata > Crocodylia > Crocodylidae > Crocodylus > Crocodylus siamensis. The sequence continues at coordinate 279,662,120 of NC_143396.1, read as the reverse complement.
ATAACAGTACTGGAAATCTAAACAGGGGTTTTCTTTAATTCTTGTCATCGTAATTACTACATCTGGTTTGTAGTCACCATGTGATCTTAAAAGAGGTGGGCTTCCCCCAGTTCCTTGCAGACTTTCAGACCTTTCACTTCCTTTTATCTTCATCTTATTTTCTCACCCCAACGACAAGCAGAAATTTGCAACAGCAGCTCAGAAAAGGAACTGTCATCCTATTTTCTTTATTTGGAACCCAGCTTTGTGAGCATTTCCTGGCTTACTCTTTCTCATCTGGAAAGTCCCTCTAATTATACTGTAAATCAACTCCCAAACAAATGCTAAAATAAAAGTGAACTGATATTCATTGCCAGACTTTGAACATCGCTCAAGTTAATAATTAAGAATCCTCTGTAGTCTAGGAGATGCAACAAAAAAGACCAAGAGCAAGTAAATTCCTGTATTTTAATTCTGGCTGATTGTTTATTCAACATAGTAGTAGTTAAATTGTTAGTAGACTTTTAAAGTGCTATGTTTGCATTTTACTTTTTTTTCTTTGCAGCCAATTTTAATAGGGCTTCAGATATGAAAGGTTGCTTCTGTTAACTCCCTAAATAATGGATTCAGCTTGGAAGACGATGTATCAAACCTGCGCCAGCCCTTTTTGAAAGAATTTTGGCACTGGCCACAAGAGGAATGTTTTTGTTTGTATAACTGGAAATAAGATGGACAGTGTATGAGCCCTCTAGTGGATAAATTAAAGACTGTGTTGTAATAGAAAATGCCTGTAGCTATATGGTTTTGATAACAATCATGCCTGAACCGTCACTTATGACAAAAATATGGAAGAAGAGGCATTCCAAATATAACACATTTTATAAAAAAACAACTAATATCTATTGGAAAGCAGAGATAGACACTTTTATAGACATGCAGCACACTATGTTGTTAGAGTTCAAAGCAGCAGGATTAGTTGAAATCTCCATAGATGAGGAAGATCCACTTGCATGAAAATCATTTTTTAACTACACAGCCATATGTTAATAGGCACCAATTTTCTAATAAGAATTAGCTTAGTAAGGCAGGTCAACTCAAACTTCTTACAGTCCCCATTCAGTAAAGCACTTAAGCACATGCTCAAGTGGGTTTACAGTGTTGGCAGAAAAGGGTGAAGAATCCCTGTGCACCCGTTGCTCCATGGTAATGGTCCATGAACAGGTTCTCACCCTGCAGTAAATGAAAATCGGCCAACCCATAGCCTCAGTGAAAGGTGGGTAGGGTACCACAGTTGTCACTTCTGACAAGGTTAAAGTGTGTACATGGACAGATACCATGGAGCAGCTGATGTTCCTAAAACTCCCATCCCCACTTCCTGCCATTTCTCCTTCAAGTAACTTATTCATATGTCCACACCATAAAGTGTGGACATATCTTAAAGTGTCACACTAAGTTGGAGCCCATACGCCTTTGGTACCTACCAGGAATTATCTTTTTGTTCCATGTTTGGACAGGAGCTAGTGCAAAGGAGTGCTGGTCTATAACCAGGGCTTCTGGGTGTTACCATAATATAACATCTGGGCCTCAAATTATAACAGTAATTGGCCCTTCCAAGATTCCCTTGTGCTGTCTTGATATCTGGGATCAGGCATTTTGATAGATTAGTTTTGTTGACAACACAGGGAGGCAAGGCTGACCGAGACACCTAAAAATCATATAAGTGCCACTAAGGGTGCAGCGAATCCCAGCAGGGATGACCCTCAGGTATGTCCCACCTACCCTCTTCCACTCATTCCCTCCAAATGCAAATATACGCTAGTGAGGCCACTCCAGAGTGATCCCAGGTAGCTGTTCTGAAGCAGGCTAGATAACAACATAACAAGAATAGGCACAGAGGGACATCCCAGAGCAGACCTGCTTATGTATTTCTGCCTTTGGAACATGCGAGGGGGCATACCTCTTCCATGGTGTGCGGACTTAAGCTTAATAATACCTTAGAAGCAGACCAAGAAATGGGCCTTAGCATCAAATTTCTTGAGGGCATCTGAAAATGCACGTATCAGGTTGGTGGCAGCACCCACTGACATACACAAAGGCCACAAACCCAGTGACACGCACTTATGAAGAATTTGCATAAATAACCAGGACACAGTGTCAGATAACTGGGAACTTCTGTGTCTGTGTTAGTTTTCCAGGTTGGCCTTTACAGGTACTGCAGTTTTTCCCTCCCACTGGCAGGGATCCCCTGTAGTCAGGGCAGAGGTCAGAACTCCTATTTTCTGTGCTGCTTCTTTCTAGGGCACATGGTTCTTAGCAGCCCAAGGAGCCAACCCTAACTTTGACCCTTGTATCTGTCATGTATCTCTACATGTGCTGAAAGCAAGTGAGTAATCAGACTGTCTCATCATTTTCTGCCTGTGTCTCTGCACGTTTCTAAACTGAGCCATGACAAAGAAGGAAGTGGATTAGCTAATGGCTGTTGGGATGGTATAGATGTCTGAAACATGCATGGGGCAAGGCACTGTGATACCCTAGCCAGGCTGAAATCATTAGGACTCAACTTTAAATTCAGTGAATCCTGACTTTCACCCCATATTTGTTACACAAACATAAGAACTGTGGGGCCAGAGGGACATCACTACAGCTCCAGAGGTATGTATTTGGATTTGAGCTGAAGACTGCTTCTCACTGGGTGTGTCTACATGTGCATTTGATCTGGACTCAGTTTACTTTGAAGTAAACTTCTGCAGATTAAGCATTCCCGGGCAGATGTCTACACATGCAAGGACTAGGCAGCAGTTTTGCTGCTCTTAGTACCAAACTTCCTGCAGCCCTGCAATGGGTCACTGCTGCCACCGAGGCAGCTCGAGGCTCTGGCTGCAGCTGCCACCTGCTGGCAGCCCTCTTAAGGCCAGCCCCATTCGCTGCTCCCTGGCCAGCCACTTCCCTGCCCAGAAGCAGCGTGTGTAGTGCAGAAGCAGCATGCGGCAACTCTCTTCTTGCCCACTCTGCCTCCCTGTGCTATGGTTTCTCCAGCCCCTGCCCCTAACAGCAATGACCTGGGTCATCATTGCAGCCTGTGGGCTGCATAACATCTGGAAGGCCTGGGATGCCTGGACGGAGGATGGCTGGCAGTGGGAGCACCATCTGGAGCAGCAGGGGCAGTGGCAGCCTCTCCCTCCCCACCACATCCCGAGGCCCCAGGAGATCCATGCACCTGCCAGTGGGGCATTGGGTGTGGGAGGCCCTGGCTGACCACCTTGTCCAGCCCTCTCAACTGTAGCTTACCTGCACCATGGCCTATGGACCCTCTACCTCCCCAGCCCACCCCCCAGCACCACACTTATTGCACACACATCTCACAAAGTCAAGTTTTTATTTTCCTCACATCAACCAAAGCACCCCTCTCCCCTCCCTTCCCAACAAGCAGAACACCCCTCCCCACTTAGCAAACAGAGCCCCTCCACCACCCAAACCATCCACCAACAATTAAAAAAACCTTATTGACATGAAAATTATTTACAATGTCCTTTGTGGGCCATCCCAGGGTGGGGGAGTGTGGGGTGGAGATGTCTAGTGGACAGAGCGTGGGGGGGCAGGCAGCCAGCACCCCAGCCTCTGGCTGGTCCCTTGTGGGTACAGATGCCACGACTAATGTGGGGGGGGTCTCGCACTTGTTGGTCCCCCAGCATGGGCAGCTACCCCTCTGACAGACAGTGTCCAGGTCCAGCAGGGCCAGCGTGCGGTCCTGGCCCCACTGCAGACAGCTCCGGATGGAGCCAGGATGAGTGGCAGGGCTGGGCCCAGGCAGGGGCCTGGTTACTGCTGCATCCACAGTGGGGTCTAAGGCAGGGGCTCCTGGCTTCTGGAGGTGGCACAGGACCTCCTCCCAGGTACAGGTGGGAGCCTGTTGCTGGGTGGGCAGCTGCCAGGATGCAGGCGGGGCTAGGGTTGGGGACCGGGCAGCAGGTGGCATGAAGGCGACTGCCAGGGCCAGAACAGTATCCAGCAGCTGCTGGTCATCATTCGTGGCCTGCACTACCATGGCCAGGATGGCTTTCTGTTCCTGGAGCAGGTCAAGCCACTCGTGCTCCAGGGCTAGGAGCTGTGCCCAGAAATCGTAGTCTGTGCAGTCCTGTGTGTCTTAACAGGCAATGTGCTCCACCCACCTGGGGCCAGGGGAGGTGGACAAGCTGGCCCTTGCAGAAGCAGGGGCTGGGGCAGGGAGGTCCTCTCCCCAGTGCGGGCCTTGCCAAATAGCTGTGGCTAGCATGGCTGATGGCTCTGCTCTGTCCTGGCTAGTGGCTATGGCGTGTGGCTCCATGCAGTGTCCTTGGATGATGGGGCACAGTGTGCAGGCACCTAGCAGGTGGCCTTCTCTGGTGAGGAGCTGGCACTGGTGGTGGCCAACAGTGTCATGGCCAGCTGTTCCTCATGGCTGGCCCTAGGGCTGAGGAGCTGGTGAGGCAGGCCCTGGCCCTGGCTCCCTGTCCTGCTGGTGGAGACTGCACTGGGGAGCTCAGCGGGATGAGCCACTGAACACCTGAGGGGTCCTCTTCCAGAGGCCAGGCCAGAGCAGGGGCTTAGGCAGGCCACCTGTGCTGCTGTAAACAGGATGGTGTCCTGTTGCCTCATAAAGGAGATAGACCCACGGGCACTGCTGAACTAATGATTGCGGTCATTCATGGCAACTAGGGCTGTGCGAAGCTTCAGTCCCTATTTCAGTTCGGGTTGTGTCTTGCTTGCTCCCGAGTCATGTCTACACGAGCATAACTGCACAGTAACTAATTCTGCCTAAATCTGCTACTTGTATTTGCAGGTAGCAAATTTACTTCATAGTATCATAGTTGGTCGGGTCGGAAGGGACCTAAGCAGATCATTGAGTCTGACTCCTGCCATGGCAGGAAAGAGCACTGGGGTCAAATGACCCCAGCCAGGTGTACATCTAGCCTCCTCTTAAAGACCCCCAGGGTAGGAGCCAGCACCACTTCTCTTGGAAGTTGGTTCCAGATCCTAGCTGCCCTGAACGTGAAGTAGCACCTCCTGATATCTAGCTTAAATCTACCCTCTGCCAGCTTGTGACTGTTATTCCTGGTCATGCCTGGTAGTGCTCGGGGGAACAGGGACTTCCCCAGTGCCTGCTGGTTCCCTCTGACTAGTTTGTAACAGGCCACAAGATCCCCCCTCAGCCTTCTCTTGTGGAGGCTGAACAGGTTCAGGTCCCGTAGCCTCTCCTTGTAGGGCCTGCCCAGCTGCCCCCTGATCATGCGAGTGGCCTCCTCTGGACCCTCTCCATGTTGTCCACATCCCTCTTGAAGTGCGGTGCCCAGAACTGGACGCAGTACTCCAGCCGCGGCCTGACCAGTGCCGCACAGAGGGGGAGGATCACCTCCTTGGACCTGCTTGAGATGCATCTGTGGATGCATGACAAGGTGCAGTTGGCTTTCCTGACTGCATCTCCACACTGCCGGGCCACGTTCATCTTGGAGTCAATGATGACTCCAAGATCCTTTTCTGCCTCTGCACTGACGAGGCGGGAGTTCCCCAACTTGTAGGTATGGTCCCGGTTCTTCCTCCCCAGGTGCATCACTTTGCACTTGTCAGTGTTGAATCCCGTCCTATTCTTGTCCGCCCACCGCTGTAACCTGTCTAGGTCTGATTGCAGCCTATTCCTCCCTTTTAGCATGCCCACATCCCCCCCACATCTTAGTGCCATCAGCAGATTTGAACAGGGTGCTTTTTACCACCTTGTCCAAATCACTCATGAAGATGTTGAACAGTGTGGGCCCGAGGACCGAGCCCTGAGGGACCCCACTGCCCACATCTCTCCAGGTCAAAAATGACCCATCCACCACCACTCTCTGGGTGCAGCTCTCCAGCCAGTTGGCGACCCAATTGACTGTGTGGGTGTCGATACCACAGCCCCCTAGTTTCTTAATGAGAACGGGGTGAGAGACAGTGTTGAAGGCCTTCTGAAAGTCCAGGAAGACTACATCCACTGCTACCCCTGCATCTAAGGATTTGGTTATCTGGTCATAGAAGGCCACCAGCTTGGTCTGACAGGATCTGCCGCTAATGAACCCATGTTGGTTGCCCCTAAGCATAATCTCCCCCGCTGGCCCCTCGTGGATATGCACCAGAATAATTTACTCAAAAAGCTTGCTCAGGATCGAGGTAAGACTAACTGGCCTATAGTTTCCCGGGTTCTCCTTCCTCCTATTTTTGAAAATGGGAACCACATTGGCCCTCTTCCAGTCCTCTGGCACCACACCAGAGCACTATGAGTGCTTGTAAAGCCGTGCCAGGGGTCCTGCAATAACCTCAGCCAATTCCCTCAGTACTCTAGGGTGGAGATTGTCCGGACCAGCTGATTTGAATACGTCCAGTCCCTCCAGAAGCTCCTTAACTAGCTCCTCACTAACCCTTGGCCTAGGTGCACCTCCCCTGGGATCTAAGGGAGGCCTGGGGGGGGGGTGACTGTTCCAGTCACTGGTTAGGAAAATGGAGGCAAAGAAATTGTTAAATATGTTGGATTTGTCATCTGGTGTGACGACCAAATTTCCTAACGTGTCCTGCAGGGGCCCCATGTTACCCGGTACCTTCTTTTTGTCCCCTATGTATTTAAAAAAAAAGGACTTCTTGTTGTCCTTGATCTGGGAAGCTAGTCCCAGTTCCATCTCTGCCTTGGCCTTTCTGACCGCCCCCCTGCATCCCCAGGCAACGGCGGTATAGTCCTCCCTGGTAATGGCCCCTCCTTTCCATTGGGTGTACGCCTCCGTTTTAGCTAGGAGACATTCTTGGCTGCTTTTGGTGAACCATGGGGGCTTATGTGCCCTCCTGCTCCCTTTGATCCATGTTGGGATTACCTCCCTTTGGGCTTGAAGGATCATCTCCTTAAGAAGCGACCACTCTCCTTGGACACCTGGCTCTCCTCCCATCCAGGACCTCAGTGCTTTCCCAACCATTCTCCTTAGCTCACTGAAGTCCACCCTCCTGAAATCTAGGGCTGCTGCCTTGCTGCAGGCCTTTGCCACCTTGTGCTGGATGGTGAATTCCAGCAGGTGATGATCATTGTCGCCCAGGTGGTCGAGCACCCGCAACCCCCTCACCAGGTCGCCTCCCGTGGCCAGCACCAGGTCCAACAAGGCGTCTCCCCTGGTGGGGCTGTGCACCTCCTGGGTTAGATGGAGGTCCTGCATTCTGGCTAAGAACCTACACAAGTGGTCAGACCTGGCTGACTGCTCTTCCCAGCAGATGTCTGGAAAGTTCAGGTCACCCATGATGACCACATCCTTTGACCTAACTACCTCTGTGAGCTGATTTAAGAATTCCCAGTGTAGCTCTTCCCCTTGGTTGGGTGGTCTGTAGTAGACCCCCACCATTACGTCTCTTTCCCCTCGACTGCCTTGTATTCTAACCCAGAGCACTTCAGAATGCCCCTCCCCTGATTCTTTGTTAATTGACAAGGATGGGTATTCCTCCTTAATATAGAGTGCCACGCCCCTGCCTTTCCTTCCTATTCTGTCCCTCCTGTACAGCCTATAGCCCTTGACATTCACCGCCCAGTCATGCATTGGGTCCCACCACGTTTCAGTGATCCCCACTATGTCTGGGTTGGTGTCAGCCAGCAGGAGGGTGAGTTCCTCCTGCTTGTTTCCCATACTATGAGCATTTGTGTGGAGGCATTTGAGGCCTCCTATGGATGTGTGCACTGGCCTCCTACTTTCAGCATTACCTTGGCCCCTGTTGCATTGCCCTGGCCCCTGTCGCTTACCTGTGTATATGTTCCGCTTGTCGGTTTAGGCTGGGCTGTACTTGCGGGTGTTGCTTGGTCTGGCAGTCCAATGTTTCCTCCACCCTCGTCTTCCCCTTCCCCTGACGAGCCTAGTTTAAAGCCTGCCAGAGGACATCCGCCAACCTAGAAGAAAACACACGCTTACCTTCAGGGAACAGGTGGAGCCCATCCCATCCGAGCATGTCTCTTGTTGTGATGTGTCATTGTTGAAAAAGCCAAAGCCCACCTCGAGACACCATTCCTGAAGCTGTCAGTTGGTCTCTGCGATGCATGTTGCATGCCGTCTTCCATGTCCGCTCACTGGTAGTGTGATTAAGCATTTTTACTGTGCAGTAAGCACATGTATGTGTAGATGTGCACGCTTACTATGCAGTAAACTAGGCTACAGTGCAGTTAAGCGTCTTGTGTAGATGCGTCCACTGTGAATGGGTCACTTGGGCTAGCGAATTAAAGGTGGCTGGGATGCCACATTAACTGTATCTCTCTCTGTGGGCTGCTGAATGTAGAAGCTGGCCTGCCTTAGCCATGCCAGCCCTGACTAGGGTCAAGACCTTCAACTTTTTTTACACTAGTATACCAAAGCATTTACCACTCTTGTAATAGCACTCTTTGCCCATAGATCTTAAAGTACTTTACAAAGAAGGAAGTGTTCTTTGTGTTCCTCATTTTAGAGAAGGGGAAGCTAAGATACTGGGAAGCAAGAGACTTGCCTGAGGTGACCTGTCAAGCTAGAGGGAGAGACAGAACTCAAACATCAGACCCATATGCAAGTGTCTTTCTATTATGTGTAGCCCGGATGTACACGGGTTTGTACTTCCCTCTCCAGTTGAGGGAATTTTCGGCAGGGCAGCGTGCTGCGGAGGGACACAACAGCCCAGCAGCCTCCTCCGTCCCTTATAGAGTCAGGTCCAGTCAATCAATTACTTAACTATATACAGATTTATTATTACAACAAAACCATTAAAGGGTAAGAACATAGATTATATATATATATGTACAAATTTACAAAACTATAAACCCCATAATATATATATATACACACAGATATACACACACCCAGTTATCATTTAAAATACAGATGAACAATGGAACAAACCAGACCAAAGGATATTGATTGGACAACCTTATAACTCTATTCATATACAAACTATTACTTCAAATTATTCACATAAACTGTAAGGCACAGCCCACAAATATAATCAGCAGTCCTTAGACTACCTGGGTGCCCTCCGGGGCAGGGGCCCCGCTCCCAAGGTACCGCTACAGAAAAGGAGGTGGGGGGAAAGAAAAAGCAGAGGAAGACCCCAAAGACTCCTAAGCTCCCCCACTATCACCTAGGAGTGGCCCAGGTGGTGCCCCTTCGCAACCCTTGCTGAGGGGGATCCCTCCCCTGTTGGGACCCTCTCTCCAGGGTAACTTACTACTCCACAGTCCTGGAGGGTTGCCTCTTGTTCTCCAAGTCAAGCTCTCTTCCCCACTGGGTTTTCCTGCTGCCTGACTCTGCTGATGCCGTCCTGGCTTAGGGCCACATGCACCGCTCTGTGTAGTGGGCACTTCATCTTGTGCTAGGGGTTGGAGGCCTGGACAGCCTTGTGCAGCACAAGGGCTCAGTCTGTTCCCAGACCTCTGAGCAGCATTGGCCACACTGAGCTGCTGCCCCACGT